>NC_056736.1:517819641-517994641 GCF_019279795.1 Protopterus annectens
ATTCAAACCCCTACCTAACTATGTTATGACACTACAGATGGACGCATTAGCATGGCGCACTATTCGGATTACTGAGAGAATCCTTTTCTCCAATATACTTATAGGGTGCTTACATGATCAGTGTCTAGAGAGGGGGATGAGCATCCTCTGGTGTGTTTTCACACTTGCTAGGGGTAACATTTGGACCAAGTGTGTGAGCATGCCCAGTTCAGCCTTCCCATGGCATGTTGTGTGAAAGATGTCTCATTTATCTAAGTGTGTGAGCATGCCCAGTGTGGGCTTTACATATGTTGAACTCTGCAGCCCATCACATTTGTGGATGAGTGTGACCTTCAACAAATACCTCCAGTTTATGGTTGTGTGTTCTGTGCCATGTTGTGTAGTTACTGTCCAAATGCTTTTTGTGTGAACAAAACAGGGAGTATACTGTGCCTGCAGGTTCTGCATGGGATACTTTGCACACAATTGTCAACATCCGTTCATACTGACCTAACACTGTAGCACTGTCTAGTGTAGTGTTTCAGTACTTTCACTGTGGTGGTCAGTATCCTGGGCTTTAGTCCTATCACTGCTTTACATTTCCATAGTTTGCACAACAGCCTGGTTAGGGTCCAGTTGTGTACATCTGCACAAAGGCAGTGCCTCTACAGACCCTGTTAATTGCTGCCCCATAAGCTTAACAAGTGTAGTCTGCAAATCTATGGAGAGGATCATAATTCAGCTCATAAACAAAGATATAGGGGACATGCAGACATTGTACCCATCCCATTTTGGCTTGGTCAGGGGCAGATCATGCCTTTTGTACTGGGTTGACATCTTCAAATTGGTCACTTAGGCCATTGTTGGGGAAAGGCAGTCCATACAGCCTACCTTGGCCTTGCAAACACTTTCAACACAATACCCCACTCAGGTATTGTGGAAAACCCTAACAACTGAAATGTAAACCCATATGTCAAAAGATGGGTTGCAAACTGGCTTAAGGACGGGACCCACAGGGTTAGAGTTGCTGGCACTATGTTAGACTCCAGGCTGGTCACAGGTGGTGTCACACAGGGCTCAGTCCTTGGCCCCCATTGTTTGTCATGTACTTCCCAGAAGTACAGGCCAACATGGGGGGACTTTGGATGACAATGTTAGCAGATGACTGCACACTGGGCACCATAGTGGACAGTGCATCACACACAGATATCCTTCAGAAGTGACTCACAGTAACGGATAGCTGGTGCCAGGGCCATGGCCTGAAGTCAAAGTGCACAACATGTGTAGACATACCCTTCAGGAAAAGCAAGATGACCCCAAGCTACCATATAGGTGGCAATCCTCTAAGCACAGAGGAGGTTATCATGGACCTGGGGACCCAGGTTGACAGTCGCCGTTCTTCTGAGACTCACATTGCTAAAGTGGCTAGGAAGACCTTCTACATTGCCCACCTGATCAGGATGGGATTCACATCCAGATCTAGTGGGTCATTGTTCCCCTGTACTCTTCACTTATCAGACCGGTGATCGAGTCGAATGCCCTATTCTGGCTGTATCTCACCCAACATCTGCAGCAATTGGAGACACCCTGACTGTCCCCCACCTAAGGATCAAGGAACCCCAACAGCTGTCATATGCTGCCAGATTGAAGACACTCACACTCTATTCACTCACATACCGTCTGCTTAGAGGTGACATGTGCCTGACATGCGAGGCCATGTCCAAACAGAGATTAATGGACATGCTCCACCTCAGACTCAGAAGATCCACCTGAACCACTAGTGCAGGTGACTTACACCTTAACAGGGATGTATGTTGGACATGCTGGAGGGTTGGAGTTATCACTCGGAGACTCCCTATGCTGTGGAATACAATCCTGGTCCATTTGAGGCAGAGCACCTTGCTGGCTGTGTTCAAGAGGTATCTTGACCTAATGCTAGTCGGAGAATGTGTTTGTCCATCAACACATTGTAGCGTTTGCCATGTCATATGTCTTGTTTAGTATACTGTGCCTCTGTCTACCTGTGACATAACATTGATACCCAGGGTAAACCTCCCATCTCCCATCCACTCATTAGGATTCCTGTTGAGGGGACTCAACCAGTGTCTCTATGGACAACCTGTACTGGTAGTTTACTCATGTGTGGGGTGGCTTCTGTGTTTTGGATAATGCAGTACAGCCTGTCCTATATATGTCAGTGCTGGGGTTCAGGTCCCTCATGTGCATAGCTCCTGCCATTCAGATTGTACAAGGTGCAGCATGTGCATTGATTCCAGCTTGGACATGGCTTTCTACATCAGGCACAGCTTGCATCTGGGTGGACAGCATGGCAGTGTGTGGAGCTGCACTCTGTTTAATCAGACTACACATTACATGTGTTCCAGCTCTGTCATACTCCTGGTGAGGTACTGTTGTGGACTTTACAGGTGCTGGATGTGTGTGCATGAGGTACACCCCACAGGGGCTGTTGTGGTCATTTCTAATGCTGATGAAAGATAACTGCAGAACCAGAATGACCTCCCCTTAGCTAGATGTCAGACAGCATGGACCATACAATCACAACTGAAAACAGGACCCTCTCCACAAAGGGAAAGTGTCCTGTCTGGTGGACCCCAGCCATAAACAAACTGTATGACAGATGAGGGTTACTAATGCAAGATAGAGCTACATCTCCAAAAGGGAAGACAGCTGTGATCAGCACTAGTAGAAAGCTACATTATCTCATAAAGACATGCAAGGTCAACTTGGGGACATAAATCACCAAAGACAATGAAGGTAACCACACTGCTTTCTTCAGTTATGTCAGACACCTGGTTGTGAACCCTCGGATATGCTCAGAGTTGGTACACAACAACATATATTCCAGTGACCTGACAGATATTGGCAACATTCCGGCGGACAGCTTCAGTGCGATTTACCCCTCCCTCACCCCCAAAACAAGATAGTTATCACTGCTGTATGTAATCTCACTGTCATCTTGGATGTCCATGTGAGAGCCACACTCAGCAAATACAAGTACACAGCATCCATGGGACCTGCTGGTATCTCCAGTTGCATGCTATGTGAACTCCAGAAGGGGCTGGACCCATATATACAACTGCTATTTAACCTTAGTCTTGCTACAGGATATGTACCTGAACACTGGCATACGGCAACAGTGGTCCCACTCCACAAAGGAGATGCCTCCACAGACCATGGCAACTACCACCACACAAGCTTAACCAGCCTTGTCTGCAAAGATATGGGAGGAGTCATGGAGCTCTTACACAGACACATTACTGACCTACGGACCCTTGTTCCCACCTAGTTCAGATTTGTACAGGACAGATCCTGCCTTTTGCACCTTTGCACCCGAAAAGTACCTACCATGAAGATCAGGGTTCTTCAACACATGTCATATGCTTCCAGAATAGAGGAAGTCCAGCTTTGTTCAGTGTCATACCGCATACTTACAGGTGACCTATGCCTGACATACAAGACCATGTCCAATCAGGATTTGGTGGACATGCTCCACTGCAAGCAATCCAAATCCACCAGAGCCATGGGAGCTGAGTATTTGAACCTCAGCACATACATGTAAAGGACATGCTGGAGGGACAGAGTCATAACTCAGAGGCATCTCACACTCTAGCAGAGTATCCCAGTTCATGTTTGACAGAGTCCCTCACTGACTCTCTTCAGGAGACATCTGGACAACTGCATATGAGACGGAGGCACAGACTAGACAGAGACACAGTCATGTTATTCAATTACGTAAGGGGGTCATAATGTGTCACTACTAAGTCAGAGGCACAATATTCAGAATCTATTCTGTACACTTATTACCACTATAAGGGGTGGCAATAGCCACATCACTATGGCTAGGCTTATACATGCACTAGGTCAGATAGCCTAGTAGTACACTATGACACTATGAAACACCGGTGTATGTGTAGCTATTGTCAATCAAACAGTATGATGTGGCTTGGGGGGCTTGATATCTCCCTGTATTCCAACATTGTTTTGTCTATTCCTTCTAGCATGTCTAGGGATCAGTTGCTAGTGTCCTCTCCTGCTCAGCTGGTGAACCTGGGAATATTGAGGCACTGTTACACTTGCCTCATGTACACTGACAACCCTCTCCTTCTGCCATAAAACACACATACATGTGAGAGATGCAACTATATAGCCAAAGTGGAGGCTGAGCTCTCTCAACATAGGACTAGCAAGACCAGAGAGAAGGTGAAGGTAACCACACACACATCTTTAATCCAGTCTCATATGGCACTGTCACAACTTAAGATCATACACATAGACACACAGAGACACTCTCGGAGGCTCTGATCAGAAGTCTACCAGAATGGCAGTGGCCACCACAGCAGACACTCACACAACTGCCTCCACAGGGCACAGCACATGCAACACATTGACCACAGAGTCGGTGTGCCAAACAGTCACAGCCCTTAAGGCCAAACACAATGCCAGATACACTTGTCATAGGTGACTCCATAGTCAGACACACTGATGTCCCACTCACCAGATCAGGTACAGAGGAGGTCACAGTAAGCTGCCTATCGGGCACTGGAATCCACCACATAATGCAAGCACTCAGGTCACTAAACTGCAAGTACAGGTCTGACCCAGTCATAATCCATGCTGGTGTGAACGACCTGAGATGTACCTCCCTGGACTACATGGAAAGAGACATAGAGGATCCCTCTGATTATGTAGGCCAGGCAGGTATGACCCTGACCTTCGGCAGTATCCTACCTTCACCAAGTATGATGCCACATAAACAGAGACAAGATGATCAGCTGTAGTATTTTGCTTAGACTATGGTGTCATTCTAAGGGGTCCAATGTCTGTCTGCCTGGGATGACATGCTGGACAGGCCACGGTGATTTGCAAGGGATGGCTTGCACCTGTCACCCCTGGGCTTCCGGATTTCAGATGATGCTCTTGCCACCCCCATTGTGCCTTTTTTATGCAAGATTCAGATTCTACACCTACCACCCTAGAACACAGTAAAGGAAAGACACTAAGGGTAATGCTGCTCAATGCCCAAGGTCTCAACTTCAAGCTGCACACACTCTATGCCCTTCTCAGTATGTAGCACATTGATGTCTGTGCTGTGCCTGAAACCTGGTTCACAGCTTCTGACAGCACCCGGCACTATCGGGTGTTACCTCATATCATGCATTCCGCACCAGCATCCCGACAACACCAAGAAGGATGGTGGGTGTCCATATTCATCAAGGACACCCTCACCTCATGGTTGGTGGCAACACGATGCATCGGAGACCATCCAGGTGCCAGTGACCGTAGGCAAGACTGCTCTGCAGTTTGTAGCATGTTACATGCCACCCGCTCAAACTCAGGTACCTCACACAGCTATCCTGCAAACACTGAAGGGGATAAATGTATCTCCAAACACCATCCTACTGGGTGATTCCAACTATCCACATATAGACTGGGATCACTAATCATGCCACAACACTCTAACACAAAGGTTCCAAGAGTTCATACACTGAAATGCCATGGAACAACTGGTCCCAATCCCCTCAAGTGGAGGCAACATACTAGAACACATCATCACGAACATGGGGTCACACTGTTCAACACCAGATATACCCATCATTGGTGAGATCAGATCATGGACTACTCTCAGTGGGAGTCCACATCCCACCCACACCCCAGATGGGAAAAGAAACAATGAAGACCTTCTCAAATGCCGACTTCACATTTCTGAGAACTGGTGTGGTCTCTTTCAAGGCCCCCAGGCCAGCGGACACCATTACCCAAGCCACTGTATCACTTAGAAATGCCTTCTACCAGCACCTCCAGGACTGCATGGATCAGGCAATCCCAAAAAAAAAAGACTCTTTGTACCACAGGCAAGCATCCAGTCTGGTGGACCCTAGCCATAAACAAGCTGTACAACACAAGGAAGGAGCTACTACGAGATAGAGCGTAATCCGTAGGGGGGAAGACACCCCTGCTCATTGTGAGTAAAACACTGGGTTCCCCCATACAATCATCCGAGGCATGTTTTGAGAGTAAACCCACTCAGGACTCCAGGGACAATCATGAGGCCTTTTTTACCTATGTTTGAAACCTGGGAGGGAACTCCCAGATATGCTCAGACTTAGTTCAGAATGATGTTGATATCACTGCACCTACAGACATTGGCAACATACTGGCTGACAGGTTCAGTGCAGATTTCTCCCCCCCCCAACTGGAGGGGTATGTACACCAGAGGATTGTAGCCCCCAAACATCTCCACTGCTGGGGTGGGAACTGCTCAATCCAAGGCAGAAAACACTTTATCCATGGGACCAGATGGTGTCCCCAGTTGTGTGCTCCATGAACTCAATGAGTAATTACACCCGCAGTTAGGGCAGCTGTTTAATCTTAGCCTCATCTCAGGATATGTTCCCAAGGAGTGGCATACAGCAATGGTGGACCCACTTCACAAAGGAGGTGCCTCCACCAACCCCAGAAACTACCATCCCATCAGCTTGACAAGCCTGTTCTGCTAAGCTATGGAGAGGATCATAATGGGAATTCTAAATGAAGACATAGGGGACTTGCAGACATTGGATCCAATCCAGTTTGGCTTTGTCAAGGGCAGATCATGCCTTTTAAACTTGGTTGACTTTTTCAAAACACTCACCCAGGCCATTGGCGTGGGCAAGGCAGTCCACACAGCCTACCTTGACCTGGCAAAGGCTTTCGACACAATACCCCACTCAGGTATCATTGAAAACATCACCAGCTTAATTGTGAACCCATACATCACAGCATGGGTTGCAAACTGGCTAAGTGACGGAACACACAGGGTCAAAGTTGCTGGTGCCAGTTCACACTCCAGAGCTGTCACAAGTAGTGTCCCACAGGGCTCAGTCCTGGGCCCACATTTGTTCAGTATCTACTTTTCAGAAGTACGAGCAAACACAGGAGGATTATGGCTGACAAAGTTTGAAGATGACTGCAAACTGGGAAGCATAGTTGGAAACCCATCTGACACAGACATCCTTCAGAAGGGTCTCATAGACACGGATAACTGGTGCCACAGCCATGGCCTTACATTAAACACTAAACAATGCATAGCCATACCCTTCAGGAAGAACAAGGCTACCACTACTTCCCATCTAGGTGGCAATCCTCTAAGCACAACGTAGGTTATCAGGGACCTGGGCACCCAGGTTGACAGTGACCTTTGTTTGACACTCACATTGCCAGGGTAGTTTGGAAGGCCTTCTACATTGGCCACCTCATCATGCAGTGATTCACATCTAGATCAAGGGAGGTCATTGTTCCCCTGTACTCATCACTCATCAGACCAATGATTGCATACAATGCCCCATTCAGATTGGATGGGCCCACAAATTCCTCGACAGGAGGTGAAAGGGTCTCAAACATATTTCTTATGCTGCCCGACTGAAGGAATTCCAGCTGTATTCAGTCGCTACTGTCTGCTCAGAGGTGACCTGTGCCTGACATACAAGGCTATGTCCAACCCAGAATTAATGAACATGCTTCACCTCAAGACCTCTACATCCATCAGAACTACAAGGGCAGGAGACCTAAACCTCAACACAGATATTAATAGGATGTGCTGGAGGGACAGATTCATCACCCAGAGAGTCCATATGCTGTGGAACAACATCCTGGTACATGTGAGGCTGAGCACCTCACTGGCTTTGTTCAAGTGAGATCTTGACCAATGGATGGGAGATTGCAGGTATACCCCAGGGATAACCTCAGTATCACTGCTTGACAGAGGCACAGCAAAATAATGGGCATATTATCCATCAACTTGCAGGGGTGGCAGAAGCCACAAAACTCTGGGCTAGGCTTATTAATGCCCTAGGGCAGATAGCCTAGTATGAACCTATGAACCTATGTACATAGGCCTGGGGCAGTTCCTGCTATTAGGACAGTGGTCTGCAGCAAGCTATATAGTAGTAGTCCGTTTTAGCCATTGGTTTTTGACCATGGCTATTCCATGTTGCTTCTTGTTGTGGTGCAAACATGGGTGTGTGGTTATCCATGCTATTTATTGCTAGTCACCCTCATTTTGTATCTTGTTCCATGTTTTTGCACATGTACATCACTGTATGACGTGCAGCTGTTTCCATGAGGGTCATATGCGTGGATATGGATGTTAGTTGGGGTCCTCAGGTGTGCATATTGTACATGATATTACATTACTTAACACATGGCATTCATGCCTCAGGTGGTGCTGCAGGGCCACCTCTGTCGGATACACATACTACACTCCCTGTACGTTTGGAAGCAGGTTGTGTCATGTTAGGCATCCCTGTTACTGTATGAGTGAGTCAGAGCGGTATCAGTCCCAGTGTTCCTACTGACCAAGCGTATGTGCTATCGTTGCCTCTTTGCCAAGGCCAGGGCATACTGGGCACGCCTCCTTCTGCCTACTGGGACAAGGTCAGGTTGTTCCTCCTCCGAGTCACCCCCCTGCCTGTGGTGGCCTTGGCAATGGTAGGGGGATGTTTGGCCCAGCCCTGTGCTGGTCCTGCTGCAGCTGTTTCCGCAGGATCATATTATGTAGCATAGCACATATCATGATCATTTGGGTACATGTAGTTGGTGTGTACTGCAAAGCTCCACCAGACGTGTCCAGACACCGGAACCGTGACTTGAGCAGCCCAAACACATGCTCTATGATATTACGTGTTTGTGCGTGTGCCTCATTATGGCGTTCCTGTTCAGGTGTGTGTGCATTTCTGATGGGTGTCATCAGCCACGCTCAAGTGCATAACCTGCATCCCCCACTAGGTGTCCGTGTGGGAAGTCCCCATTGGCAAATGATTGGTACAGCTCCGTCAGATGCCAGATGTGGGAATCGTGGTAGCTCCCAGGGCAGCCAGCACACACATTCATTATTATGCCCTGGGCATCACACACGACCTGGCAGTTGATGGAGGGGTATCCCTTGCGGTTAATGTAGGCTCTACCCCGCTCACCGGCTGGTGCTTTGATGCATATGTGCGTGCAGTCTATTGCACCCAGCACCTCAGGGTATCCCGCTATTTGCTGGAAGAGACGATATTGCTGGCCACAACCTCACGGTCATTAGGGACATATATATGATCACTGACATGTGGTGACATGGCATCCAGGAACTGGTGCAGTACTCTGGAGGCTGATGCCTGTGATATCCCCATCATATCACCAGTTGGTCTCTGGAAGGTACCTGTTGCTAGTATTCTTAGGCCAACACATACCTTGGTTTCTACTGGGATGGGTTCCCCTCTGTTGGTTCTGTGTGTGAGATGTGGCCTGCACAGCTCAACAATCTGCTGCAGAAGGTCTCTGTCCACTCTGTAGCGCTCTACTATCTCCAGCTCATGTAACCCATGGTAGGTGACCCTGGGCCTGTATACTCTTCTCCTTCTCCTCACTCTGGGTTGTCTGTCAGCGTCTGCATTGTCACCACCCTCAGCAATTCGCCTATGCCTGATTATAATAGCCATGGCAGCCCCTAGCATTTCTGCTCTGAGTTCAGCTTTTTTCAGTTTTCAATTCTGATAGCTTAGTTTCTGGCAGTATCTCTTGTGAGAAACAGCCTGCACTGCTGTTTGTTGTGTTTTAAGTACTGGGTTGGGCTTCTAGTCTGCCTGTGTAATTGCCTGCTTCTAATTGTTTCCACCAATTAACTCTAGTAGTAGCTTCTGGCAGTTTCCATGTAGGTTAGTTGTTTCCTGTTTCCTCTCTGTTTCCTGAGGGGGAGCAATGTGCACACCAGCTTAAACACGCTTACAGTCACTTAAACACGCGTACACATCCTTACACGGTGTTACACGCGCGCACACATCCTTACACGGTGTTAGCTAGGCTGATTCATGCTAAAACACGCGCACACTGCCTTCCACACGTGCACGCCCGCGCAAACCGTTGTAAACAGTTTGCAACACGCTCCCACATGTTGAACCTGCCTTACACGCACACGCGCGCATGCACGTATATCAAGAAACTTTGAGTGTAGGGATAGCGTATACCCTCAATTTCTTGACTTTCCTAGTGTTCTGTTAGACACACCTCCCTCCCTGATGTCTGTCTGTCATCTGTTACCTTACATTGCCCTCCAATCTGGTACATTTCTTTCTATCCTTCCCCCCCGTGATGTCACCTACCTCATACTCTGTTCCTCCCCCTTCTCTAAGTCTTACACTACTCAGAAAGTGCTCATTACCTATGTGGCAGTGTGATTCAGTATTGTAACCCTCATTTACATAGGATTGCCTAGTAATGACTAGTTACATGTCTTACACGGAGCTTCCCCCCCTTGACAACCACTACACGGAGGCCATATTGTTTTTGGTCTGCAAGTCCCTCCATTGACATTCAATGTACTACATAAATCCCACAATTGTGGGCTTATAAGCTTCAGTTTTTAGTTTTAGGTAGCGCACCCGTTTGCTGTGTGCGCTGCAGTTAAACCCAGAAATCCGTGAAAAAAAATAAGTTATATAACTTATTTTGCAACACTTTTTCATGCCAATGGCCACATATTTGGCCATTGGCATGCTTAATGAAACATATGTACCCTTTATTTGGAGCTGACATAGCTCCGTTTTTAATTTTGCAGAAATGTACTCAGTTGTCAGCTGAGTACATTTCTGCAGCTAACACGTCCATTACACGGACTGGTTTTGGCTTCGTGGATCGCTCAAATACCTCATTTGCATATCTTGGAGCTGCAAATGAGGTATTGAGCATTTCCACGCCCAGTCCGTGTTAGAGACGTGTTAGCTGTCTCTTACACGGAGATTTGGGCTGTTCCTGAATCAGGAGGCTTACACGGAGGCTTACACTACTCTTGAACTCCGTGTAAGCCTTCCTGAATCTGGCCCGTCTGGCTAAAAAAGTCCTCAGTTAAGGCAGATTATAACTGACTAGTGCTTGTATTAAAATTCCTATAACTATCGAAATTACAACTACAAATATAAATGTACATTTAATTGATTGAAATTATTTCCATTAAAAAAGGCAGATACAAACTGGTTATAAGAACTAACCTTCAGAAAATACATGCTGTCTGCTAATGTGCTAAAACTCAGCATAAAATCCTGTTAGCTAAAGGTCAACAGAATGCCATGAAAGGTCACATATTGCATTCAGCTATAAATTGCAGTAGAAATCCTTGAATATTCTGTTAGGAAAATAAATATGCATAAGACATATGTAACATGTTAATCTTTAAGGCTCTATCAGAAAGAGACATTTCTAAAACTACATAAAGTAAAGAATATATAAATCATGAATAACTAAAACAATGTATATGCAAGCAACAGAAAACATATGTCCTGCAATTGTGTTCTGTCTAAAATTAGATGAGAGAATGGAATTTGCAGACCACTTAAACAAGTGTTTGATTACATCAGCATGATGCAGATGTGTTATTCTTACAATCAGCTATTTATTCTAGATGTTTATGTTACAATACGTACTACATGTAACACTATATTGAATTTTCATTAATTCGTAGTTACTGTGTAGCACAACCAGACAGATAATCTAGTTTTATTTCAACAAAGTAACTTAAAATGAGTTATTGATATTAGATAAAACTGGAGAAATAAGCTGAATGAAATGATTCAGGCAGCATTTTTGTAGCTGTAGCTAGCTCTGTGACTTATTTAAAAATAAATGCTACCAGAACAAAATGATGCCATGTTTGAAACAGTACCATCAGTACCCCTAGTACCATTGGAAAACCATTAAAGGACAAAACTAAAATACATTTTCTGAAAGTACGCTTTTATGTAAATTAGGGGGACAGAACTGTGTGTAAAATTTGTCTACCTTGAGATAATCAATTATATCAACCCTACAGTGTTTCGCTTACTAAGTGCTTAACTAATTGTTGTTTTGACTCACAGATCTAAATTCACCTACACAGTTAAAACTCTGCCTATGGCCTAGGTCCCAAATTTAAGTAGTGGCTTGTGCACTTGCTAGGGCAGGTAGGGGAGCTAGAAGTGACCATCTTAGGGGAGGGTGTGTGGTTTCAGTGGTGCGCGAGCGTGCATGTGCACACACACACACACACACACACACACACACACACACACACACACACACACACACACACACACACACACACACACACACACACACACACAAGTTGACTTCCCTAGTGGAAATCAGGGGAAACAACCAACCATGTGGTACTTCCTGTGGGTGGGCAGGGCAGTCCTACTTATGCCTCTCCTTGTAGAAGCGAGGGTCAGAGTAGTGCTGGTACCCACTGCCTGTCCAGCCATAGTATATCACTGGGCAGGTGCAAGGAGGTTAGAGAGAAAGAAAATTAATCTTGAACTGCCCCCCATTGGCATGTACACAATGGCTCCTCTTAGCCAGTGCTAGACCCTAATGATGGGGAAACAAATAAGTCAATTGGCTAAGAATGGGGTTGAGGATCAGCAGATGCCAGGGTGAAAATAGGAGGTTGTAGGATGCTTGCCCTGTATAAGGGGGGTGCAGTGGTCTCTGCAGAAAATACTTACATTTAATTTTCTCATGGGGTTGATTTGTTGTGCATTTATGTTCATAGGTTCATAGGTCACTACTAAGCTAGCTGCTCTTATGGCCATTTTAAGTCTAGCCAGTTTCCCTTTTTGTGCTTGAAATAACCCATCCCATTTGGTTATAGACTGACCTTACCCATCCCATGGTCGATAATTATATATTCCTCTAGTGAGAATAACTGGGATCATATCATAAATAATTTCAGGGGCCCATACACTGGGATAAAGCATTTAGGAGCAGTCTCTGTCCATTAGTAGTCCAGGGGGTAACCCTGGAGTAAATTTTCTGTTTCCCATCCATAGATACAGGCTGTGCTTGAATATGGACTGGGATGAACTTTGTTTTATGTGGATGGGGAGTCTATTCCAGAGCAGCAGTATCCTCTACTAGATATACCTGTTCCTCAAAACTATTCTGTTGCTGTTGCAGAAGAGATTTAAGTCCCTAGACCAAGTATTTCTGAGCAAATCTGACTCACTAGTGTGCAGTAAACACATCTGTATTGGGTCAAAGGATGTCTTATATATCAGACATATGTCACCTCTTAGCAGTCTGTAGAATATAAGAGTATAGTGACAGGGCTTTGAGTCGGTCCATGTAGGACATGGTTTAAGCCTTGTATCCTTTTAATAATGTAAGAATAAAAAAATACAAAGCTACAATCTATTTATTTATTTATTTATTTAATATTTGTTAACCGGGGAAAGTCCAACTTGGAACGAAACCAATTTTCAGTGGAGGCACGGGGAGAAACGCTCCAGTTACATGTCTTTGTTATAATGGTTACCTGGTTATAATTAATATTTAATGAAAACAAGAAGCTGTGCAGCTGCATTCATTAAATATTACTCAGTCCCCATTCAGTCAGCATACTTTTTCTGCTGTAACTCATAACCATGAGTGGTTATGAGCTTGGGAAACAAAAACAAACAAACAAACAAACAAAAAAGACACAACCATTTCCATACTATAATTTGCAAGGGGAAATGGCTATGTCCATTCTAACAGCTGACAGCAACCTAAATATAATATTTCAAATAATATTCTAATAGACAGAAGCTGAAACAAGAAATCTTCTGCCCCCAACTGCATATCATACGGGATCTCCCATCACAGCACACACCCAGAGGAGTGACAGAGTCAGATGCAAAATGGCCATTCTTTTGAAGTCACATTTTCATATAAATTCATTATTTTATGTGAAAATAAAATCAGAACCACTAGTAGCCATCAGAAAATTTCTCAAAATGGTAGAATCTGAATATAGCTTCTGCATTCAGTTTCACCAACACACAAATATATAATCTTTAAGGTTAAACAATAAGCTGTGTTCTTGTTTTGTTAATTTAGACAAACTTTTGATAGTATATCTTAAAGCTTGAGAAAGAGGGAATTGGTGCTGGAGAGAAAATATTATTTTTTTTGTTTGTGTGTGTGTGTGTGTGTGTGTGTGTGTGTGTGTTTATAGTATAATAACTCTGGTCAGTCCTTAATTACTGTTGGCAAGGTTGCATTGAAAGGCATTAGGCTTGGTCTGAAGTAGGTGAAATGCTGTGGAGCCAGTGCTTATAATACTGATCTGTTGCTGGGCATTGTCTGGTTCCTCTGGATGTATCAGAATCAATTATACAAGGCTGAAGTACACATTCACCTTATACCAATAAGGCTAGTTTCCATTTGTGTTTTAACGGACACCAGTGGTGAGAATCAAGCCCCATAGTACCGGTTCTAAATCAGTTTCAAATGTTGAGAGCAGCAGTGTGATAACTTACAGCCTTGTTCATAACAAAATAAACCAAATTATAATTTTAAACCATTAAAATGATCCTAAAACTTACAAATGTGCATTCTATCTTGAAGGAAGAAAGAGACAAGTCTAAGGATTCAAAAATACACAGTGCAAATATGTGCAACAAGAAAGCCCAATAATATTGTTTATAATTCTGGTGAGGCGGCAGAAGAAGGAATAAGTTGTGTGCAATAGTTTTAATTATAATTTAGTTGTGATGACAATTCTCTGAGTGGTGCTTTTTATGTTTTATAGGATTTATTAAGTGAACCAACATCATATGGCTATGTGATAAAATATTTTCCAGTGTATCAGTGCAAAATATATGTACTCTATTCATCCTGAAAGGTAAAACTGTATATTCAGTGTAAAAATTCAAATATTTATATCATTGACTGTGCTGATGTGATTAGACATCTATATTGGTTAAAACTTTGTAATGCCCCTATGTAGAGTAAAATTGGTTATTGTTGCATTTTATTATTTTCTATTATTACATTTTTTTATGCTTATGAATAAAGTATTTAATGGTAAAACATAAGGCACATTTTACTGGGCATTATTTTCTTTTGAGGCTATGTATCTATTGAGGAACTGTTTATTAAACTCAATGTTTTCTTTTTACTTAGTTAGACTTTGGTTTTTTTTGTAATGTTATTTTGTGAAAGAAATGGGTTTGACTTCTTTATTGCTATTGTATCTGCTTTTTGACGTTACACCCCTCCCCTCTTTTAATTTGCAAGTACTGAGTAGAAACATTCATTTAATAACTCTTCACTTTTGTCATAATTTGCTTGCCTCTTGTTAAGCTTAACTGTTCCTAATTTTGTCTTTCTCTGTTCTATTATATGTAAACAAGTTGTCTTTTTCATTAGCTCATGTCTTTGCTTTTACTCTCCCTTTTCCTTTCCTTTTCTTTTATTTGTGTCACAGTCTGGCTTCCTCCTTTTGTGTTTTCTTACATTTCCTAAATACTGTGAGTCCTTTGGGTTCATGTCACTTTAGAACCACAATGATCTTTTTTCTTTTGCTTTGGTTTACATATCTGTTTCTTAAAAAGGTCAGTTGCTTCCATGAAGGCAGGTTTTATTCAACTCCAGTGTTCTCCTATGTTACCTTCATGCCTCCATGTTAAAGATTTCCTGAGATAGTGCCCTAATTTGGCAAAGTCTGAATTCCTGAAGTTCAGGGCATTCTTTTTTGGTTGACTTTACTCTGTAGTTATGTTGGTTATATATCAACCTGTTTGGTGACTGCTTGCTCCCAAATGGTTACCTACTTTTAGATCTGAGATCATTTCTCCCTCCACATTTAGAGCATTAAAAATGAGTGCTCATAGATCCCCACTGAAATGTTGTCACTCGAAATGCAGAGTGCTGACAAGTTGAATAAAAGATAGAAATCACAGGAGAAGAGCAAATTTCGAAAATCGCTCTTCTCTTTTAAACTTCTTTGTGCAGGAGGGCATTCCCCCAAACTAATAAATACCAACTCTGAGGTTACCATACCTCAGAGAAAAGTGAATATTCCCAGAAATGGCATCTCAGACTTAGTACAGGTAAGCCTGTTCTTTCTGTCATTCAGTCTCTGCATTCCAGACTCGCTCTAGTGGATCCTGACATTTGAAATGGTTACCCTGCTCTTTCTCAATGAGACTCTCAGAAGTAACTTTCTTTCAGTTGTGCCTTTCAATATAGGTGCACCCACAGAAGAGCAGATAACATTATGAATATTAAACTCACTTACCCAGATCATCTCCCTTTTTTATCATGTTATGGGTACTATCTGTATTATTCTTACATATGTTCTTATTTTGGGGGGGGGGGCTGTCTTTTTACATCCTCATCATGGGCAAGGAGGCTGCTTATATAACCTTTGTGTGGATTTTGCTGTTATTTATCATTTTCATATGAGTCACATTATCTTATCTTGTTTACTCACCTGTGATTTTGTTTGATTCCTTCCATAATATGTATGATTATCATTCAAAAATGTCACTAATTTGAGAGAAAAAAAATGCAAGATTATTGACCAAGACTTCCAATAAACTATAATTTATTTCCCTGGAACCTCAGCATCCAGACTTCCAAGAAATATTCAAATACACAAAGAAAAACGTCAATAGGTAAAAGAGCAATGTCAACACTGTTTAAATAATCATAACACCACCAATAGTAGAAAGGATAACAAATGCATGTATTTATTTATTTCCATGTGTTAACAGGGGAGGTGAGCTGGTCTGAAACTCTTTTCAGTCTCATCCTGGACTGCAAGCAAAATGAAATACATTCAGAGATACAATCATTTCTCTCCTACATTTCTTCTTCTTCTGCAGTTTCTTCTTCACCTTATTCACCTTCTCCTTCAGCCTCTTGTTCATAAGTAGGTAGGTACTAGGTTAGCTATCCTTGTGGGCCATTTTAAGTGTAGCCAATTTCCTTCAAAGGTGAGAATTAAACCCTGTATGTTGTGTATGTGAGGTAAACACCTCAACCATTAAGCTAAGCTTCTTCTCCCTCCCCTTGTCCTTCTTCATGTATGTTTGCCTCCATTTCCCTTCTTTTTTTATTATTTACTGTGGTTAGCATTGTCGCCTCACAGCAAGAGGTTCTCCCGTTCGATTCTCGGCTGGAGCGCCTTCTGTGTGGAGTCTGCATGTCCTCCCTGTGGTCAAATGATGTCTAAAGACATGCAGGTAGGAGCGTGTGTGAATGGGTGTGCCTTCTTTGAAGGTTGTGTGTCAGGCTGGCAACTTGGCACCGTAAAAATCAACTGCCAATTATTATTGGACCAGAGTTCTGCTGTAGTGACCCCTAACCGGGAAAAGCCGAAAGACATACATACATACTGTTTGTTCTTGACAGTCCACCCAAAAGTGTTCTTTTTTTACATAACTTGCATTCAGGTATGTCCTTTCTCCCTACACTGGTTACATTACATTTTGTCACAATCATTAATTAAATTAGAAAAGTCCCCACAAAGGAAATGTAATTTAGGTTGGCCAGCATATCTTAATAACCCACTATGACAAGCCACAAAATAACTCTAGGCAAGTGTTTCACCATTTTTTTTATTTCACATTTCACAACAGCTTCCAACATCCACCCTCTGTTCCATAAGTTTTTTCATCTCTAACTTTCATACAGATCTTGCAAGGATTTTTAAATATCTTCTTCTGCTTCCAGTTCATCAGTTCTAAACTGCAAAGTAACATTTTTTATCATTTAAGTTACTACCAGAAAACTAATAATTTTTCCAAGGATAAAGGGCCTTCATCCTTCTTTTTGTTACACAGCTCCAGAAATTCCATCATCAGTCTCAGTTTCAAATGTTAAGTCGCAAAAGTTCTCTGTCCCTTTATGTATAAAACACCTAATGTTGTGAGCTTTAAATCCCTAAACAGTTATCAAATTGTCCCACACATATCTGTCTATTAGTGTCTTATGTTTTGTTCTTTTTCTTGCAGTTGACCTCCTCTTCTTTTTAAAAACAGTGTTACTTACAATTTGTGTTGTTCTCCATTTTTGCCTGCTGTCATTGCTGCAAAATTTATAACCATTACATTATCTGCTGCCACATCATCTGGTTCCTTTTCCACATTATTATTCTCAGCACCTCCAAAAAACTTATCTACTATCTTACCCCATGAAACAGAGGAAGTGCCCATGGATCCTCCTGCTAGATTATTTTAAAGAGAAAGATCATCTCCTGACACCAGTTCTGTTATCTGTGCCACCCCAATAGACTTGTTTACATAATTTTCCATTGAGACAGCTAAATGTTTCTCATTTATTTCAGCCACCGCACAGAAATCTTCATCATTATTCTGATACTCCATATTGAACATATTTTCTCCAAATCCTCATATTTTGCCTCCAAACTCTCCATAGCTTCTCTCTCCTCCTACATGCTGCTGCTTCTCTTAAATCTCCTCCTTGCTGCTGTAGGATCCCTTCTGCACCATCTAGCAACTTCAAAGAGTAGGGGTTCTTTAATGTATTTACAAATATATACATCTTATGTACAACTTTTCAACATATATTTACATTATTTACAATATTTTCTAGAAAATTCTAGAAAAATGAATTCATTCTCAACTCCTACCCAATCTACTTCACAATAACCTTTTCTCCAGCTCTAAACATGGTTTTAAACCAAAGCAGAGCACCACAACAGCTATCTTAAGCTTCACAGATGCAGTCAACCAAGAACAGTGGTAAATCCATATCCTCCATTCTCCTTGATATGTCAAAAGCTTTTCACACAGTTTCTCATGAAAAATTACTAAATTAACTATCCACTATACATCTCTCCCAATCAGCCATCTCATGGTTTCACAGCTACTTGACAGAACACAAAGTGGAAAAAATGAGATCTCAATACTACTGCCTGTCATAGTAGGTGTTCCCACAAAGCTCAATTCTTGGGCCACTACTTTTCATCATCTTCAACAACAAACTAAGTTCTGCATCCCAACTAGCAACAATTATACAATATACCTCAGTCATCTGCACAGCTCCCTCCCTACCTGAACTCCTGGACAGTATCTTAATGAAAACCAACTCCTACTTAACAATTAACTCAAAGAAGAAAAAAATTCATGTTTTTCTAAAACTTCAGAACTCCTGAGCCTCTTTTCCCTTTTTTCATTCATTCTTCTAACAATACCAAAACTGAGCCTGTGGACAATACCAAGCTACTAGGAGTCAGAACTGACAGCTCACTAAAAAATGGTAAACACATAGCCCTGTCCATTAAAAAGGTCCACACCAAGCTTGGCTCACTGTACAGAGACAAAACATTCCTCATTTACACCTCCAGACAGTCTATAGCCAGAGCACATCTGCTATCCACTCTATTGTATGCTTCTCCTATTTTCACAAATCTTAGAATATCAGACCTAACCAAATTAGAAGCCTGCTACAATAAAATAGCTAAATTTGATGCTAACCGCTCTAACAGAACACACCACTGTTTTGCTCTCCAACCACTAAAATGGATCAAATTACCAAATCTACACTCACTCAACCAACTTATAACTGCCTACACCATTATACACCAACATGACAACTGCCCTATCCTTAAAAAAATAGTTT
This sequence comes from Protopterus annectens, assembly GCF_019279795.1. NCBI lineage: Eukaryota > Metazoa > Chordata > Ceratodontiformes > Protopteridae > Protopterus > Protopterus annectens. Next base: position 517,839,046 of record NC_056736.1, read on the forward strand.
AACCTTATTTGGCCAGTCAAACCCTACATTCATCCAACAAGCTTTTACTAAAAGTCACTAAAGTCAACAATAGTTTTGGAGACTCTCTGTTCGCTAACCAAATAGCAAATATCTGGAACTCCATTCCCCAGCATATACTCAACACTACTGACTCTTTTAAACTCAAACTTCTTTTCAAAGATCATCTAACCAACAAGTGGCTGTGCTCCAGGATGATCTACACTTGCTCTGCCCCCCCCATACCATCTACCCTCTTCACTTCCCTCTTTTGTGCACCTTTCAACTAGATTTCCAGTTTCAGGATGATGTCTTCTGCTCAACTTACCTCAATTTATCTCTGTCTCCTACAACAACTATACCAATATCATACTTGTCTAAGTGATATATGTGATCTCCTTATCTTTTTCTTCTTTCAAGTCTTGAATAAAAATGAAACAGAATAAGCTATGCTACAATCTGTAATGCTTGTGTTTGTACAATTTCTATTTTGTGCTGAAATAGTTATAAGCTATGTTATTATCTATCATACTAAGTAACTACAGTTTCTACTTGTTACTTTGTTAACTGTATGGAGCTTTTCTCCACAGGGCTCCGCTGAAAAGGAGTCACTGGCCGACTCAGACTTTCCAGTAAACAGATATAAAATAAAAAAAAAATAATAATAAATATCTACAATATTCAGAGCATGACTCTTACATTTATATTAAACTTTCAGTTTTTAACCCGTCCCCACTCTTTTCTCCACAACCAAAGTATTACTTTCTTCAAAATCTCTGATAACCACTTTCCATTGTATTTTACTTAATTAATTCTTTTGTTCCAATTTATCGATATTATACAAAATAATTTTGCATTCAGTTTGTTAATGCCCTTTTGTTTTACATTTTTGTAATGTCCATATCCAGTCATGTCCATATTAATGGGTTCAATGTTCTTCAGTTTGTTTAGGTATCTTTTGTCATATAGTTCCTGCCATACTTTAAACGTCCTTTTACACTTTATAAAAATATGTTCAGTTGTCTCTAATTCACCACAATGTAAACAGATTCAATCTTTTATTGTCTTATATAGCATTGTTGCCTTGACCTGTAACTAACTTATTGATAATCTTCACAAAAAATCTCTACATTATACATGTTTTTGTACCTATTAAATCACATTTTTACTGCTTTGATCTTCCCTTCACTTATATATTTCCAAGGATAAACATAAAAAAATGTTTCCACTATATTTTCATGGGTCTATATCAGAATCTCGAAGAGGGGTTTCAGTGAATGCCTCTTCATCGACACATACTGAACGAATGCACTAAACCACGATTGTTCACAAGAGTGATTTCTTTCCCTGGGAAAGTCTGTTTGAAGTGATGTATTTGTGGTTTGAGGGCAAGTGATTTCTTTCCCAGGGAAAGAAATTGCTGTTCTGAATGATCACGGTTTAGTGCGTTCGTTCAGTATGTGTTGATGAAGAGGTATTCGCTGAAAAGCCTCTTTGAGATTTTAATATAGACCCTATTTTCATACCACATCCTTCTATTTATTCTATCTGTCCTATATCAATTTTCCATAGCAGCATTTTCTCTTGATATAATTTCATGTCAACTTTTTTGCTTCTTTTTAAATATTCCAACTTTTCCCAAATTACTTTATGCTTCTCTTCTATAATTCTTGTTAGCAACTTTTCTTTATCTTCCCTATTTACTAAGATTTTATACAAATTTAATGAAAAATCATATACAATTGGGTGTAACAAGCTTAACCCTCCTTCTTTGTCATTTACATAAAGAGTGCCTCTTTTCACTGGGTTTAGCCTTGACCCCTAAATGAATATAAAAATTGCATTCATTAAATCCTTTTCTAATGCTAATGGAATTGTGCATACATTAGCTAAATGTGAAATTTTACCTAACGTTATGGAGTTACTTAAATTTACCTTTTTTTCATTTCTCCAAATCTTTTGGGTTTCTAATACCATGACAAGAATGGACCCCATTCCTAAGTCAAAGTACGATTAAAGTTCATAAAATTAGTATTGTTTCACTCTTTGATGTCAGCCAGTAGTGCTCTAAGCAGCACCCGCAATGTGCTGACTCCTTCTGCAGTTCGTACTGAGTAACATATCTAAATATGATTGTAAACTCTTTTTTTTAAGACCCGTTGCTTCTACTACTATTGGAACTATCTGGATATCTTTCTTCCACATTGCTCTTATTTCTGCCTGCAAATCCTGATATTTTATGACTTTGTGTCTCTCTGTACGCAGGACACTGTAGTCACTCGGTATGGCGATTTCAGTGATCAATGCTACTTTTGTCTTCTTTTCCTGGACCACTATACCTGGTTTTCTAGCATCTATCTTTCAAACTGTTGGTAATAGGTGAGCCCATGTGATATAAATTTCATCATTTTCTATGATGCTTTGTGGCTCATATTTCCAGTGTTTTTCAGCCGCTTCAATACCATAATGTCTGCACACTCCCCAGTGCAACAGTCTTGCCACATTATTATGTCTTTCAGTATACATTCCTTCTACCATTAGTATGTCACAACCAGCAATAAGGTGTGCAACTGTTTCCAATTCTGTTTTACAAAACCTGCATTTGTCTGTTTCTCCCACATGTTCAATGGACTTTGTAAACCGATGTGTATGCAGTCCACTATCTTCAGCTGCCAGTATACTAACCTTTCATGTCTTGGTTTAAATTCACCTCTCCTTAACCATTCCTATGTTCATTCCTGATCAACATGAGGGTCTTCCAGAAGTTTTCTATACTTGCAACTATATTTATGCTTTTTCCGCATTTCTTGCTTTCTCATCTGGTCCTTCAACTTATATTCTTTCTTTTTGTTTTTTGGCACATTCAGTTGCTGCCTGATTTTTATCTGCTTCTGGTTTGATTTCCATTCCTGCTTGATGCCGATATGCTTCTGCTAGCCTAAGCAAGGAAGTCATCTAAGGTTTATTCTCCTCATGTTTCAAAACTTTCACTGCATTTGGATCTTGTGAGGTCAGCAGATATGTGTGGAGTCCCATGACTGCAGATCTATATGTGTAATCAATTTCAAGGAGGCCCATCCCTCCTTCAGAATAGGGAATATATAATCTTGGTATGCACTGATTTTTATAAATCATTTGGTGAGCATGAAACATCCTTCTTGTTTTCATATCTAATCTATCCAGTAAGTTTTGGGGCCAGTCAGTCACTCCAAAACTGTAAGTTAGGGCAGGAAGAGCAAATTGGTTTATAGTTTGGATTTTGTTTCTAGATGTCAATGCTGTTTTCAGGATTAATTTAAGTCTCCTGAAGTACTCCTTACTAAGTTTTATTTGCATTTGTTCATGTTTTATTGTTGATCCTTCATCAATTCCTAAATATTTATACATACCCTCTTGCTCAATTCTTTTATATTGCATTCTTGTCCCAAACTGATGTTTTCTTGGTTCTGCAGTTTTTCTGCTTTAAAGGTTGGTTTTGCACATTTATCAAGACCAAATGACATTCTTATATCATCTGAAAAGGTTTTGACAATTTGTAGGTGTGTTTTCAGTTCTTCATCTTATGAGTTATATAGTTTCAAATCATCGACAAACAGAAGATGAGAAGTCTTTGGACTTTGCTGTTTTCTAGGAACCAAATTATAGCCATGACCTAAACTGTTAAGTAGACAGCTTAATGGATTAAAGGCAAAGCAGAATAACAGCGGTAACAGAGAGTTACCCTGGAATATCCCCCTTTGGATTTTTATCCCTGGAATAATAAGTTGTCCTTTATCATGGCTTAATTGCAATGTGCTCTCCCACTGTTTCATGGTCATTGTAATGTAACCAATCAGTGTAGAGTGTATCTTATACATTTTTAAGCACTCTTTTATCCATGAATGTGGGACACTATCAAATGCTTTTTTGTAGTCAATCCATGCCATACTTAAATTCTTCCCCTTTTTACAGTTCTCCACTATGGCTTTACTTAATAACAAATGATCCATTGTTCCGTATGACATTCTTTTATTGCCCTTTTGTTCTATTGCCATAATTGAGTTTTCTTCTAAATGCCTATAAACTCTGTTGGCATCAATTCCAGTGTATAGTTTATACATCGTCGGAAGGCAAGTTATTGGTCTATAATTTTTAGGGTAGCTTTCAGGTTCATTCTTAAGTAGGAGCATTGCTTTTCCTGTTAACCAGGTTGGTGTCTGTTCAGGGTGTGCATATAAATAATTCTTACTCATGGCTAAATCTTCGTGCAAAGATGTTAATACTTTTAATCAGAAGTTAGGTACTGCATCTGGGTCTGGGGTTTTCCAATTAGAGGCTTTTCTTAACTTTGTTTCAATCTCTTTGGCTGTTACTTCATCCCATTTCATATCCTGTACCTTTAAACTTATTCTTTCTTTTACTTTTCTTTTCATTTAGTATATTTGTTATGTTCCACGGGATCTTCACAGATACTTCTCCAAAATGTATCTATTTTTTCTTTTTTTTGGTGGTCTTTCAGTTACTTTTACCTTATTTCCCAGTTCTCCATAAAACTATTTTGGGTCATCAATAAATTGCTTATTTTGTACTTTTCCTTTACATTTGTCTATGTATCTTCTAAGTTTTTCCACCTGTGCTGAGATTTTTAGTTTATTATTTGCTATAGTGTATGATAGATCCTGATCTGTTCTAATACTGTGCATTGCTGTTATCATGTCTATCTTTCTGAGTATTTTTGTTGATCTGTTCCCTCTTCTATATTCTTCTAACAGTGACACTTCTTGTCTAAGTTGCTTTATAGTTTTCTCTATTCAATACTTCCATGATGGTATTTGATTTCTTCTCTTTCTCTCCTTTACTACCCTGTGTTCTTATGGTAGAACTTTATCGGTTATTAATTTAGCTGCACAGTAATATATAATGTTTACTTCTGTTATACTGCAAGAATCTCTATGGACAGTTCTTATTAGTGTGTTCATTTGTTTCCTCAAACATCTGACTTTTTGGGTTTTATTGACCTTCTGAAGTCTATTTCTTTCATTGATCTTAATATGTCTATCTATCTCTATTAAGTCAAGCAACTCTTCTTTTAGCTCGGTTTCTTCTAGACTGAGGGCACATTTTTTGTTTTCCATTTCCTGTGGGTTTCTATAGAAAGTTCTATTGCATCTTCCTGTGGCACATCTGCTTTAATTTCATCCTGTACCATCCATTCTTGTTCATATGAAAACTCATTGGCCTATCACTCCTCAACATTAACTGCGACAGAGTTTCCACAGTTTCCTTTTCCTTCCCTTGCTGTCCAGCTTCAAGTGAATGTTTATACTGGTTTCCTGTGGAAGGCTCCAAAATATCTTCATATGGCACCTGACCAATTGCTTCCCATTCCATTGTTTTCCCCTTAATTTGGAGTTCAATTGCTATGACCTGTTGTGGTGCTTTCTGAATTAGATTTTCTACACTGAATCCTTTACTTTGGAGGTACTTCATGACCTCAGTTTCTATTTATTTAAATTCTCCATTACTGATCTCCTTTTCTACTTTTCCTGTTTGTCTTCTTATTTTTTGTATTGTAAAGTTTCCATCTGTAGATTCATTTGCCTGTATTTCTCTTCAAATATCTTTGGTGCTTCACTTTTTTTATTGATTCATTTTGTGCATGATATTACGCCATATTAAATCTCTTTTTTTTTCTTTCCCATGTCCATATTTCTTCTTCAGATGTCTCCTGATCTTCCTCTTTTTCTGTATGATACCCCACAAATAAAACTGAAAACAACCAAAGAATAATAAATAATGGTCCAGCCACTGCAGGTAGGTATACTTTATTTAATATAACTGTTTTTGTTGTATTTGAATATAAATGTTCTTATTTAATAAAAATTAATTTGGAGGTCAATATCAATAATTGTGGGTTAATTATACAATTAATCAGATAATATAAAAGCATGTGACTTCCTGAAGCATTTTGTTTGATCAAGTCTTGATTTCTAAGATGAAAGTGCTCATCTGGTGTTTTATTTTATTTTAATAAATTAGTGGAACCTATTTGCAGTGGCTGGACTGTTATTTACTATTTTTCTGTATGATAACCTAAATATTCTCCAAAATAGTCAAAGTCCTCGTACTTTATTATATCTCTACATTGCTGTTCTCTTAATTGTTCATTCACAAACTTTATTCCTAAGATTTCTATCTCTTCATTAAATCTAATGTATTGTATTTCTCCCCCCAAAATCTAGTCCTTTACTTTTTTTCTTTATTAAGAGTCAGTCCTAACATCTTCAGTTTTTTACTGGGCATTTCTAAGGCTGTTTCCATCCATTCTATATTTTTAACTGCTAACATTAAATCATCTGCATATGTAAACATAATTGGAATCATAATTCCTTCTGGTGTCTGATATCTAGCTTTTTCCTATATCAAATTAATCTCCATAATCACTGCATTCATAACTAATGCAAATAAGATGCTGCTGGTTGGACATCTTTGTTTAATACTATTTCATAGTCCTATAGTTTCACTTATCCATCCATTGACTACCAATCTTACTTTGTTGTCCTTGTAAACTGACTTCAGAATATTTTTATTTTATTACTTATGCTCTTGACTTCCTTTATTTCTAGTTCCAAAGATTGTTCCAGATAATTTATTAACTTTGTTTGCTATTCGTTTTTGTAATTATTTTCAGGAAAATCTTATAATCTATATTATTTAGTCTAATGGTCCCCAATTTCTTATATCCATTTTCCCTTCTTTGATATGAAATTTATTACCCCTAGGCAAAATGAAATTTATTACCCCTAGGCATAACTTTTCATTTATACCCTTTTCAAATCATTTATTCATTACTTCTAAGAAATATTATTTTTGGCATTATTGCGTGTTTTTATACATTACGTATTCAGTTCCATCGATCCCTGTAGCTGATTCTACATTTACTGTCTTAAGTATGTTTTCTAATTTTTTTATTTTAATCTTTTCCTCCATCCTTTTATTGTCTTCTTCAGTTAACTTGTTTAATTCCCATCTATCTTTTAATGTAATGATACTTTTTGAGAATGCCTCTATTATATATTCTTTAATTGTTTCATAATTTCTTCTTGTACATTTATTATATTGCATTTTCCATCTTTTAATTATCTCATTATTCTTGTATTTTCTTTAACCATTTTACTTAAGTATGGTGCTACTTTTTCATTCTTTCCATGCAAAAAATATCTTTGTTTAAACAATCTTCTTTTCATTTTTTCTTGATTCATTTCATATACTTTCTTTATTTTTCTATGACCTCTTCACTATTACTTGCTATGATTTTGAATATTTGGTTACTAATTTCCCTATATACATCAAATTCCTGTAGTCTTCTCAGTTTTTGTCATTTTACTCTCTCCTTTCTGTATTTTTCTTTCAAATTGATCCACCAACTCGTCTTTATAAAATTCTCTCATACTTATGTGATCTTGCCATAATTGTAGTTTTATGTCTTTTGCCTGTTCATTCAATTCTGATTCATTGATCCTTTTTATTCCTTTGCCTATTTTTATGCAATTCCTTCTTTCTTGTAAATCTATCCATATAGCTACATGATCTGAAAATCCTGTGATTTTACACCCTTGATGTAGTACAAACGGTCTAAAACTATAAAATAGTCAGTTTCAGTTCTTAAATTGCTTCTCTTGTATGTCCAATTCTTATGTTCCCATAAATACATTTTATTATATTTAATCATATCTAGAATTACTTTAGCATCTGCTCTTTCTTTATATATGTGTCTTAGATCACAATTAAAGTCCCCCATTACAAATACTTGCTTGCTTAAATTGACATGATCCAGTATTTTTTAAACATAATTTCTCTGTTTCTGTAAGGTATATGCATAAAGTATAATTACTCTATAAACTTGATTTTTATACCTTATGTCTAGATTCACTATTCTTCCAATAAGTACTATTGTATAATCTAAAATATCTATCCATTCTTTACATATCATGACTGTACCAGAGCATTTTTCACTACCTATATTCCAAATTATTTTGCCTTCCCATAAACATGTATCTGTTCTCTTTCTTCATCTACTATTATTCTAATGCCCATAAGTGCTATGATGTCCATATCTATGTCATACTCCATTTTAATACTCACAGCCTGTGATGGATATTCTCCATGCTGTTGATGTTAACAGCTAAGATTTTCACTGTAATGGATACATTTTATTTTATATTCACTCTTTTCCTTTTTCGCTTTCTCTTATAGTTACATTTTGAACTTGAATTTTCTGTTTTTTGCCTATAGAACCTCTTTTACTTCTTACTTTTAACCATTTATTTCTCATTCATCACTTATATTACTTATTTCTTCTTCATTTGTTTCCTTATCTTTTACATCATTCATATTCTCTTTCCCATCCATTGTTACTTAGGATTAATTCATCTGCTCATTTTCCACTTCCTGTATAGTGTCTGATATAATTTTTTTTCTTCTCCTGCCCCTGTACTAATGTAGCTTCTTGTGTATGTTTCTCTAATTCTGTATAATCCATCCATGAATGACCCATCTTTTCACATTTTATACACTTTTGTTCACATTTCTTTGCTTTGTGACCCATTTTTCCACATATAAAACATTTTCTTTTATCACAATTACTAATTAAATGATCATTCTTGCCACATAAAAAACACATCTTGGGTTGTCCCCAGTATCTCACCATGCCTTTGCTTCCATCAATATTAATTATATTTAGAAAATATACAATTTTTTCATCTTGCATTTTCAGTATTACACCACATTCCCAACCCCCAGTCCATAAGCCTCTATCGCCATATATTTTTGTTACCTGTATAACATATCTGCATATAGTCTTTAAATATTATTTTAAATCATCACTTCCAATTTCAGTTCTAAACTGCATAAACACTTTCTTCTTGGCTTCTCTATTAAAAGCTGGTATTACATATAAGTTCCAAGGACAAATATCTTTTCTTTGTTATATTGTCCTAGAATTTTTTTCCAAACCGACTGGACAAAAAACATAGCCCGTTTTCAGCGGAGGCCTGAGAAGAAAAGCTCCCAAAGTAAAGATTACAATATTTATAATCAAATATGCATGTTACAATACATAATGTTACTAAGACGTTTACATAATTACACAGCACAGCATAGTCAAGTTAATAACAGATGATAAAATCAAAAAATCAATCAGAATCAAGTATGAATCAAAAATAGAACAATCAAATCAATCAATATTGAGTTAGATAAGCAGAAAAACAGTAGTAGAGTAGGGTGTTTGCTTAGCCAGAAGAAGTACAGGAGCATAACCAGTGACTGGAGAAATAATTTGTAAAGAGCTTTTTGAGGTTATGAGTATTAGGTATAGATAGTAGATGCTGGAGAAGGGACTGCCAAGATTTGTCTATGGAGTAGCCAGGGCTTTTTTTGTAAGCAAAAAGGTGGTGGTACGCATATATTGCATCATTTGGGTCAACCCTCCACCCCGCCCAGTCCCTCCCCTACCCCTCCCTGTCCCGACCCCCCCAAATACTTCTTTTTTTCTGCAAATCCTCTTTCATGAAAAAATAAATAAAATCTTCTCTGTTCATAATGCAACAATTGAAGTCACTTATCACAGCAAATTATTAAGCATGATAGTGGACAGTAATCTTAAATTTTACCTGCAGTCCTGCATTATCCTTGTGCTGACGGATACACCTGTGCCAGACAGTTATTTTGCTTTGAAGAGATCCTGTTATAGTCTTTATTCATGGGGTTCCAAATAAAATATCTTAATATTCAATATATCACATAACAGGTTAAAATTTGAAATTGACAAATCTTCAAGTGTACGTGTACTGTGTTGCAAAAATCCCACAGCTGTATTTAGAAACAACCAAAATGAGGGCCTGGCTTGATGGTGAAAGGCCTGGCAAGTTTATGGACAAAAAGTCAAGGCTTACAGGCAACAGATATCCATAGCAGGGATCAAGGTGACTGGCAAACAGGTTATGCTCACTGGGGAAATATGAATTAATGCAGAGTCCCATCACTTCTATGAGCAACTTTACTTAGAAGTCGTTTGCTTGATGATTGGGAGAGTAAGATGAGTGAATTCTTTGACAAAGTGAACCTTCTTCTGTCACTGGAAAAGTGGAGTAGAGTTCTCTCTACAATTTCTCAAGGAGAGGTGTGTAAGGTGATAGATGGTATGCCTTGTGGTAAAGCCAGTGATCTGGATGGGATAACTGTATAAAAGCATTGTATCAAATTTTCCATGGGTTGTTGAATATTTTTAGATCTTTCCAAACTTGCAGGATGATTAACCTTCTCTTGTACATCTGCCATAATAATGGTTATCTCTAAACCCAGGAAAGATTCCTTAGTGGTCACCGGTTGCAAACCATTGCCTGGTTTATCTTATTAATGTGGAACTTTATGTACATGTTAAAGTCCTAGCACAGCAGATTAAATCTCTTCTGTCAAAATGTATCTTTCCCACACAGGCTGGGTTTGTACTAATTTGGAAAATTGAGGATATCTTACGGTCAGTGCTCCTTTATGTCAAGACTGCAAGGAATAGTTGAGTCTGCTCTAGTGGTTTTAGTTAACTTTGAGAAGGTTTTCAACTTGGTTAGAGATAGTTATTTGAAGATAGCTTCCCAGTCTGTGATTATCTTGCAATGAAGCCCCCCTCCTCAAGTATATCTTTAAGTAATGGTTTATTGTCTAGTCCCTTTAGTATGTACAAGGGCACTTGCTAGGGTTGTCAATTTTCTCATTCTTTTTTCTTTTGACTGTATAACCCCTAAATAGGTTCCTTCAGTACATTTATGGGCAATCCATGTGTGGGATAGTAAGAGCTGTACTTATGAATGATTGTTTAGTCCTTACGCAGAACCCAAGAAAAGATCTCACTGAGATAGCTGGATGCCTGGATTACTGAAAAGCTTTGATATAATTTCTGGGCAGTGTCTCAACAAAGCCAACCCAGAGATATTTGTGGCCAACTCACAGACTGAGACTGAAGGATGAAGGGCTGGATCCCCCCTTTACATGGTTCTGGTCCTGTCCCAGATATTTAGTGTTGTACTTTCATCATTGTATGAGTTCTATGATAATGTTGGATGCCAAGATTCACTTCTCAAGCTTTACTCTCAAGGTGCACCCCTTGACATCCATGTCTAAAAATTTTATAAAGAGGTCACGATTGGAGACGAGATCATAATCTTCAATGTTGAAATCATTTTTGTGAATTAGAGTAATATTTAAGAAATTGTCCCTGCCTATTAACAGCCCCAAAAGCACACAGACAGACCACAGGAATCATCTGGACAGTGGTTCTGTTGATGGTTCTTCACTGACCCTGCCCTATTGCCAGTCAGTGTTTTAAAAAAAAAAATCAACAGTCCCCCCACACACACACACTGCCTCACTAGTATCTGGTTAAACCCTGCCAGCTTATAACATATTTAAAAAAAAGTCAACTCCATGGCCCTTAAGTTTCACAGAGCAGTATTATGCCAGGGGAAAAAATAAAGTATCTGGTTGGCGTGGCCCTCTCAACAGCCCCAAAAAACAGACAAATGTGATATCACACACACCATAGCCTGTCTCTCCTCTCATTCTCTCCTCACAACTAAAGTACGGGAAGAAAAAAGGAGAATAACAGTGCTAATCAGCAGCCCGCATCATGATTACGCAGTCCTGTCAACCGCCGCAGCCCACAATCCTATGATACACACATTGGAAGTTTAAATTCCACGCGTAAGTGGACTCGCTCTATCCGGCGCTTTTGTAACAGAGGTCCTGGTACACCATACTGGCACGTACCATCTCAAAAAAAGCCCTCAGAGTAGCTATATAAAGAATCACCATAAAAGTTGTGGGTTTTGATATCTTTAAGGAAGATTTTATCAGCTGACCTGAGTGAGGTAAGATTAGAATAGGGTTGTACGAGGTCAGGTAAGGCTGGGCAATAGTCAGGTTTATGGATAACAGAGTGAGCAACTATAAGCTAGTTTAAGGTGAGTACGTTTGGGAGTTCAATTCAGTTGAGTTTTTGCAGGGCGATGCAATGGTGAGCTCTGTGGGGAAGGTTAGCAGCAAATTTGGCAATTTTATTATAGCAAGCTTCTAGGTTAATGAAGTCAGATTTGCGAAGGTTTGTGAAGACTTGAGAACAGTAGAGAAGGGTGGAAAGTAGGTGAGTTCTGGCAGTGGCTATTCTTGCATGATTAAATAGATATGGTTTAGCCCTTTAGAGAGCACCTAATTTTGTGTGGACTTTTTTGATTGTTAAAGTGATATGTCTGTCAAATTTTAGGTTGCAGTCTAGGGTAACACCAAGAAGTTTAGTATGTTCGACAGGTTCAATTTTTGTACCATTGGAGGTGAAGATAGAGAGATGAGCTTGTTGGTTTTCACTGGCAGAATTACAAAATACCATAAGTTTGGTCTTGTTAGGGTTTAGAATGAGTTGGTGGTCTGATAGGTATTTTTCAATGTTTTGTAGGGCAGTCTAAGACTTTACTTGGAGTTCATTTAAGGAGGGGGCAGAGCAAATAAGGGAAGCCTCATTTGTAGGAATGTATTATTAAAGTACTGAACTGCAAGATCCAATTGTAGGGTTTTCACGGGTGACCAGTTGCATTAATTTAATAGGGTCTTAAATATTGAGGGGGAGAACTGTTTTTATTACATATATATTGATATGTAATATGATAGAGGCAGGTGAAGCTGCAGTATAAAGGTCATTAGTAAAGATAATAAAGAAATGTGGGCCTAAGACAGAGCTTTGTGGGATGCCAACAGTGATGGGCAAAAGGGGTGATATTTTATGTTCCCATACGGTGGCTTGTTTATGGCTGGAGAGGTAGCTGTGGAACAATTGTAGGGTACTGGTGCTGAAATTGAGAGAGGCAAGTTTGTTCAGGAGTATTTGATGAGATATAGTGTCAAAAGCTTTTGACATATCAAGGAAGGTGTCAGAGACAAGGAGGTTATTGTTTTTGAGGTGGTTTACAGTACTGGTGAAACTTAACAGGGCGGTGTTAGTACTATGTTTGGGGTGGAAGCCATGCCGAGTTTAAGATAGACGGTTATGTGTTAGGAGGTGGTCTAATGACTGTTTACGTAGGCATTTTTCTAAGATTTTGGCAAGTGGAGAAAGTATAGCTATAGGCCTACAGTTGGAAAGGTCAATAGAGGAGCCTCCTTTGTGCAGGGGTATGCAATGAGATATTTTCCAAAACAGGGGGACATACTGTTCAGTGACAGAGTGGTTAATAAGAATAGATATAGGATAAGAGATGGATTTAGCAGCAAGTTTAAGAAATTCACTGGGTAACTGATCTGCAGCAGGAGTACATGGTTTTATTTTAATTAGGAGGTTTTGTATATAATTAGTTTGGATCAGTTTAAGTGAGAAAGGAGGAGTATTGGGGTCAGTGGGGGCAGGTGGTAAGGAAAGTGCAGAATTGACAGGGTTATTAACAAAGTAAAATGCAAAATCAACACACTGTTTGAATCAAAGACTGTATAATTTAATATTGTATTTGTTAGGTAGGTTATATCCAACTTCAAGGGTATGCTACTTACCCTTTGAGCAATGCACTACTTTAAACCTAAGATTAAAAATGAAGTGCAAACTCCATGGAGTAGAGAGATAAAGCCCTGACTGCAGCATAGTTGCCTAAGTTTGAGTAGTAGCGCCTGTAGGAGCTGGCAGGAGGGAGTGGGAATAAGTGGCCACTGCCACCTCATCTATCCTGGGAGCAAGGAGTCAGCTCTGTCTCACTACTTGAGTGAGAGTGGGAGCACTAGGTGTTGCACCCATGGAACAGAGGCCCATGACCACGCACTGCAGTGTACACTTGCACATAGCCCAGAGAACATGAGGAGATCCACTCTCTGATGCTAGCAGTAGCAGAGCTTGTACAGCTGCCACAAAAAGCGGTGTTCCTAGGGGTGTTCCTAGGGGAATGGTAGGTCACTTCACAAGACAGGGTAATTGGCCCACCTCCTACTAATCAACTCTTGCCTGGGAGAACAAATGTTCTGATTAGGCAACCAAGCCAGGAACAAATGGATCCTAGGGGTCTTACCTAGCCTAGTGATGCCTGGCTCTTGCCCCCAGATAGAACAAATGGGATAATTGAATAAATGTAGTGAAATCGTCAAGCAAGTCAAGTGAGGGATAAAAATGGCATAAAGTAATGTAAAATGCAAAAAGTAAAATATGAGGAACAAAACTAACAGAAAGTCGTATGTTGTGAATAAGCAAGAAATAACAGAATGCAGCAAACAAACAAAAAATTGTGCAGTGGAGCACACACAGTATAGCAATATTGATTTAAAAAACATTTAAGAGTCATTCTGGTGACTGTGAAGGTTTGACACCAGCGCTAAGCCCTAACATTAGATTCAACCTCTGGCAGTGGCAGGGCCACCACAGTGGTCTGTAGGATCACCATGGTGGACATCTACTCAGCCAAGTTATATGCAAATGAAGCATTGCAGTGTAGTGGCATATGCTAATTAGCCATGTGGGGTTCCCTGGAAATGCCTGCAGAGAATCACTTAACTAAGTAAATTAATTCACCTGGCCAAGTTAAGTAACTCGGCCAAATTTTCACAATCGCCCATCACTTTCACTGGTCGAACTTGTATTAGAGGTAAGTGCCAAGGAGTTTAGCAGACAGGCAGTGGTGGGAGCATGTATGTATATGTGTGCCTACATGTGTGAGTGAATACAAAGCATGAGTGGTCTCAGGTGACTGTGTGTGTGTGTGTGTGTGTGTGTGTGTGTGTGTGTGTGTGTGTGTGAATGAATGGTATGTGCCTAAGAGTGTGATTGGGTGGGAGAACTGTGTGTGTATGTATGTGGGGTAAGCTGTCATACAAATTCACCTATAAAGAGCAAATCCTGCAATATTGGGGGGGGGGGGGTGGAACACTAAACATGAAGAAAAAAATAATATTCCTCTACAGATACTTAAAACAGTTTTGCAACATGAAAGACATATGGGGGTGCACTAGGCACCACGAAAAACATATTAAAGACAGTTAAAAAGTTAATAGAACAACAGTTTTGCAACTCAAAAGACTTATAAGGCAGGAGGGACACAAGCCACCAGGGATATGAAACAGCCCTAACACACTTAAACATTTAATACAGGAACAGATTTTACAGCATGAAACATGTAGGACATATGGTGGGATAACACTAGACACCAGAGGCACTCATTACATATTACCCTAACTCACTGCAAAAAAATTAAAAATGTAAAAAAAAAAACTTTGAACCTTGTACCACTGGCGCAGAGGGCAACTCATCAACTAAGAAGAGATTTAGTAATCTGCACTAAAACTGGACATCAGGAAAAGGCTTTCAATATTACTATAAGTCAATAAAACAAAATAACAGAACAATAGGGAAAAAACTTTGAACGCCATAACTTTGGCTCATGGAGCTCCTCATCAACAACATTTTAGTTTTCTTTGCTACAAAGCATCTCTTATGTAAGGATGTATTTTCTGAACCATAAGAAGTATAAAACTTTATTACTGGCTAACTGTAATGGTCTGTCAGTTAATGGTCCATCAGTTGCAAGGGATGGGAGGAACACTAAAAGACTTCAAGGAGATTTTTAGAATATTATTCCAAGGCACTTAAAAAGTTAATAGAGCAACAGGTGTGATAGCATCATGATACACTTTCTGAACAAGAAGAAGGAGAGTCTAGCGTGTGTGTGTGTGTGTGTGTGTGTGTGTGTGTGTTTGTGTGTGTGCGTGTGTGTGCGTGTGTGCGTGCGTGCATGTGTGCGTGTGTGCGTGTGTATGTGTGTGTGAGAATGAATAAGGGGCTGCCTGTCCCAATGCAATGCATGAGCCACCAAAGGTGCTTACCACAGTAAAGTGCTGACTAGCACTAGCTGTATTACTGCACATTTCAAAAACATGCAAATTAGACAATAATGAGATATTTTCTCATTGTGGCTAACATATCTCTGAACTGCAATTTTTCTCATTATGTAAACAGTTGCTTTTGGCCACAACTGTTACCAGCAGTGGTCAGATTCTTTCAAGTCCTCAGAGGTGTCTTACATACTAAAAGACACAGACACAGGAAATACTAGGATATGCAAACAGAAATGAGAACAATGTAGAAGAAAGATACACAGACAGTTCCAATAGTAGTAGAAGTAACAGGACTAATAAAAAACGAATTTATATGCTGTCGATACATGTAACTTCATATCAACTGCAGAAGGAGGCAGGTGCTGAGAAGATTACCCTTGGCTAACATCAAAGATATAAGCAATACTAATTTCATGAACTCTAACTATGCCCTAACTTAGGAATGGGGTTCATTCCCTTCACGGTATTAGAAGCCCAAATTATTTGGAGAAATTAAAAAAGGCAGAAATCAAAACATTAAAATATAATGCTCAGATAAACTTTGTAGATGTAATATTTCTGGTATCCTTAGCTATACAGCCAGAACTAGAATATTTAGAAAAGCTACAGCAATGTTAGATTACCTGTTTCATAGTAGCTATCAGCCACCACACCTTGTGGCCTCTCTCCCCAAATGGAAATTTTTGAGGATGAGGGAGGAAGCTCAGTAGTTCTAGGAAGGAATTTTTTGTAGGAATTTAAGTCCTTCTTTAGAATGTTTGTTGTAAAAGGATAATAGTAATAATATTAATACTACTACTACTACTACTACTAATAATAATAATAATATGTTATAGGTGCCTACTGGATGACTAGTAGCGGTTCCTATGCTTACTTATTAGGTCTGAACAGATGACTGGAAGTCAATACTGATAAGCATCTGTTGCCCATGCAGGTGTGCCTTGTTATAATATGACTATAAGGAGGTGTGAGGTATACTTTATTTCAAAATTGAATGTGCTACTTAATAGAAGAGTTCAAAGTTATATGAAATGTTAGAACATTTTGCTGTTAGATCCTGTTATGAGTCTCCTCTTTTCTTATTTTCATGAAAAAGGTTTGTGGCATACATTGATTTGCATGTATTTTAAAACTCCTATACTTATTAATGTCACATCTCTATGTCACAAACTCTTCCTGTTATTGGTAATGTTACATCTGTACCCCACAAGGGCATTGTACCTTGTGGCAATTGTTGCATTTGATTTTTGTTAGTTTGTCCTTTTTGAGAGCTTAACGGTATGAAGTTTACTGTTGGGTGATGCACACAACTGTAATACAAACGGGATGATTTATGGCATTTGTTGTACATGCGGATTGTTTTATTTTAAAGAAAGAAGATGGCCTTTGAGTAGAAGGATGGAAAAACACATTCGACATGTTAGAAATGCATCCCATTTTAGCCCTTGTGACACGTATTCAACAGCAGCGTAGCAGTTTAATTAATGTTCTACAAGCATCAGGTTTACAAAGGGAGCAGACAAATTTTAGGAATGGCAAGGGACTGAAATAACTGTTATATTACAAAGTCTGTTTATTCTTAAATAATCCACTAGCAATTGTTGCGGATAATGCATATCTAACCTCACTCTCAGGGTCTCTGGAGTCCAGGACTAAATAAATACTAAAGGGAACAATAGTTTGTTGTGTGGAGAACCTCTAAACCAAACTTATTTGCTGCATGGAAAGTAATACACCATTAGGGATTGGGAGTTGGTATAACGGTTGTGACATTCACTTCTCACACAGAAGGTACAGGATTTGATTCTCAACTTTAAAAGAAAAACTGGTTAGGCTAAAAATAACCCACAAGGGCAGCTAACCCAGTATTTACCTATGAACACTTAAGCACTAAACTCATCTTTGTTCTTATTTTAAAATAGCCCCTGTAATTTGAAAAATGTGCTTGAAGCTTGTTTCAAATTTAAACAGATTTTAATTTCCATATGGGTAAGCACTACTATTTACAATATAACTGTCTTATGTCTTACTTCTTTGTGTTCATTGTGATATGGGGTGCAGCTGGCTCCAGGTGAATTGGTGCTGACATGGTCGGTATAGAAACACATTTAATAAGATGAGGGAGTAGGAGGGACTGTACAAGCCCCCATGCATTAGTTAGTGGCAAATAACTATCAGTGGGGGAACTCATTCCGAAGGCATACCCATATGAACCAAAATAGCTTGCCAAAAACATACACTGAATTAACATGAACAATTATTTCTTTATTTATTTTATTTATTTATCCTTTATTATCTGGGTTATTCCATCTAGGCTAGTATATAAATGTATACAGGCTCCAAATAATATTACATATCAATATATACGTAATAAAAAACAGTTCTCCCGCCTCACTATTTAAGACTCTATTAAATGAATACAACTGGTCACCCCTAAAAACCCTACAATTGGATCTTGCAGTTCTGTACTTTAATAATGCATTTCTGCAAATTCTAAATAATCTTGCTCCTTTTAGGAAAATTCGCTCCAAGTCCGACAAACTTCCCTACTTATCTAAAGAGACTGTTCTCCAACTTAAACAGCTGGACAAAGCCTGGACTTGCTATCACAAAGACAAGAATAGCAACAATTACACAACCTATCGACAGCTCAGAAAACAGGCCAAAAACCAAATTAGACATGACAAAAAGACTTACTTCCAAACATGCCAACTAAAATGCCAAAACAGCCCCCAAAGATTCTGGCAATCAATCAACCTCCTCCTAAACCCAGGAAAACCGTCCACTCCAGCCCCAACAACTAACTTCTCTATTGACTGTATAGCTACACAATTCAATACCCACTTTATCACCTCCATCACCTCATTACTAAACAACACTGTCAATTCCCTGCAATGACATCATGAAATATTGAACCCACCATGCCTCACTACTTGAATTAATTTATAGGATACTGTAGATCTATGCTAAGCACATCAACATGTGAAGAGAAAGGCAAGTTATCAGCTAGGGCTTGCAGGTGGAACACCTTATATTAACAATTGGCATATGTGATAGAATAGTTGTTTTGCTAGCGAGAATGTTTTGCAGAAGTATGTAAATTGGTAATAGTTTCAAATATTATGACCCATTTGAGAAAGTTCCGTAATGTGGAGAATGAATTGTTGAAAGTCCAGACTTGCATATACTGAGATTGCCATTTTTCAGAAAATTCCCTTTTCTCAGTTTGCCATTTCTCAGACTATTCCTATTTCTCCTAGGTATAATGATCTCAGAATTGGTGTATGTATATATATATATATATATATATATATATATATATATATATATATATATATATATATATATATATATAAATATATAGGAAGTGCGGGTGTGAGAAAAGTGATGTTCAATATTTACTCTTCTCCTAGATTTTCTGTCTTTTTTTTTTTTGGCTTGTCAGGGCACGGCATTTGGAGTCCCAACATTTCAATAGGGAGCCATGTAAATTGTACCCCGGTATGGCAAGAGGTGGATGGTAGAGAGTGGTTATTAGAGAAAAAATGTGTAAACAGTAAAACTAAAAAAAAAAAAAAAAAAAAAAAAAAAAAAAAATCAAACATACTATAATCTTCCATTTTTTTGCAAAATCACTTGCATCTTTAACATGAGGCATATAACCTGGACTGAAATTATTTCTAAAATAATTCTTCATAAAGTGACCAATGCACTTTATATTAAATATGCACTGCACTGACATAAAAATTAGAATTACAGTACATTAATTTCACTGTTCATTGCTGTTCATACCACAAAAAAAAAAAAAATAGATTGTTAGAAACTTTATTAAGGTCTGTTTTGAAACATTGATAATCCATAATCACACCAGATTACTACATACTAAGTGTCTCCTCTCTTTTTATTGTCAGCTTCAGTACAGCTTTGCCTTGGGAATCATATCATTTATAAAATAACGCATTTACCAGTGAGCAGCAAGTAATCCTGAATTCTGTATTTTCAAAGGAATATAGGAAATGGCCACTTACAAAGGTGATGTGCATATCGCAAGTGGAAAACATCGCATCCATGAACATGGTGGTACAAGGTCTTCTCAATCAAATCCTGCGGTTCGTACCCTGTTAATTCTGCTACCCTAGAATGTCAAATTGTACATTCAGCATTAAATGAAACAAACATATAGCCACTGTTGTGCTGTTACAGTCATTACCAGTGCTCTAATTAAGTAATTCTGATTACCTAGTTAAATGAAAATGGATCTGTGGGAAAAGAGAAAGGGAAACCACACACGCAGAATTTCTATGAGTGCTCCCCCTACAGTCACCCATGCACATAGATGCTGACACATGTGCATGCACATATACACGCACACAAACACATACACAAGTGCACACACATAGTTACTGAAAGAAGTTGGTTTGAATGTAGTGGAAAAAGTAATTTATTAGTGCAAAAATACATGCAGTTTGTCCAGAATCATCCATCGTTTATATAGATCAGTATATAATGATTCATTGAATCTATTTTAAACTGAAGGAATTTAGAATACTTTTATGCTTCCACGTCTTTGACAGCCATGCTGTTAGAGAAACAACATGGAATTCCAGAAAATAAGTTTGAACTGAAAATGGGTACAGGGGAACATTGCGGTTGTTCATCCTGAAAGTTCCGTTTGCTTATTCAGGTTTCCTATATGCTTAGAAATAGCAACTCGGGTGAGTGACAGACATCATTATTGTGTAAAACAATGATCAATCGCCATAGTGTCTATATTTCAAAATGTGGGCTAGTACATCTTAATTAATGAATGACTGTTGACTAAAGTAGGTGGCATGGAGGCATAGCCTCCCACTACAAAGGAGTTGCAAAAACATTGGTTTGAGTGATGTCTTATTATAACACATCAGATGTGGTTTCTTGTCAAAGCTGTTGAATTCCTGTGTTCTGGGGCTCAGCATTTTCCCCAGACTGTTCTTGGAATCATGTAAGTAATAAGTGATTATAGTTATCCCATGGTATGGAACCAGTCAAATGCAGTTTTAGCCAGTATGTAGCATCTGCCTCCAAATAAATAAATAAGTAAATAAATAAGTAAATAAATAAATAAATTAATTAATGAATAAATAAATAACAAGCATATGAAAGCATTGTTAGAATGTTATGAGACTCCCCCCTTCATGACCTTGTACATCATTTCAGAGGTCTGTGAGATTATGGTCTGTTCATTGGAAGGACGGACATAATACATAAAGAGAGGAAAAGAGAAATGCAAACTGTGATGGGACGTAAATGCAAAGATGCCCTGCAGGCAAAAACTATGGTATGCCATTAGGATTACCAATATATGCAGCAACGCCCCTGAAGTTTTACACCATACGCATGAATGATGCAGAAGGAACAAACTGAAAGCAGAATCCTGTGGATGATCACGTGACAGTAATTCAGTGTGCTTCTAGGCATTACCACATACTACAACACCATTCAATATGGTCACTAATCGTAGTGGTATTCTATAATGTAACTAATGTATTAGACATTCAAGATCCATTCCATGAATAGTGATTTTTCCCTAATATTTGCTCCATGAATTTCATACTGACCTGATGGCAGTAGTGGTGCACGTCTTTTAGAATTTGAGATTGATGGATGAATCCCTCTCTCTCAGAATCGAAAAGCTCTGTTTTTTCCTCACCAATAAAATAAATGTGTTTTTTAGGGGTGTATCATGACCTGAGTTAAATCTTTTGTGCCTGTAGAGATCTGTTTGGCCTCATTACTTTGTACATGTTGAGTCCTGGCCTTCACTGTTTTACTTCAACAGAAGCAGTGCTTGTACTTGACACGCTCTTCTAGTGTTGTTACTACCATGATTTTTAATCATCCTATTGCCACTCAAAGTTTAAACCTGTGTACATTTTTCAGAATACCTATTTTTTTAATTCCCCTTCATCTCTTTCATTCTAACAGTCCTTCTTTTTCATTTTGCAACCCCTCTCTCCATCTTAGTACTGTCTGCTATTCCTACCCCTAACTCTAAACCGGCCCCTGCCTGCAACCATAACTGTGCATCATACCTTAGACAACTTGTAACACTACTACTGCACAAGACAGCTTAAACGCTAACCATGTACACATATAAACACAGCACTGAATCCATACCCTTTCTTAACTCTTTCTCTAACCCTAACCCACAAGCACTCACACACATACATGAAATCTTTGCCCTTACCTAATGCTACCCCTGCTCTTAATCGTAATCCTACACATTTCCTTAAAAAAAAAAAAAAAAAAAACTATAACACTACCGCTAATCAGATAAATTAAAGGTTAACATTATGGAGGGGTTCTATTGAAAGATCACATAAGGACATTTCTTTTACGATCTTTAGGATGTTCCATTTTTTTTGCGTGTTCAACAGTATGATCATTAGCTATGTTTTGTTAGATGTTTAGCTTCTGACTTTGTGATATTGTAATCCGTCACACTAGAATAATATATACATGCTCCACATTTGAAAATTCAGAATGAAGAAATATCACTCTGAATTTTGCTTGAAGCAGCCATTGTTAGATATGAAAAGACATAATTTCAAAAGCAAAGTCACAAGCACAACCTCGACAAGTTTAAACTGCTAAAAGAACCAGCACAATGAAAAGCCAATAAGTCAAGTTACAACATCCACATCATGACCTATTTGTATTTACCAACAGGCAGTAAAATTAGTAAAATAAGTGATGTTACAGGGGAGTAAGACCCCCCCCCCACTTGTATCACCCATATTGAGGACTACACTTTCCACAGCCTCCCCAGCTTATCTATGCTAATTCCCAGGTTGTACTATAATGGAGAAAGAAGGATGTTCATTCACTGTTCAGAGAACTCCAGTCTCTATACAGGTGACCATTTCCTCTTTCTCCATGGCAACATTTGACTAGGTGGTACTCAGAAAGTTGGACCATTTGAGGAGTTGGAGACACTATGAGAAATATTCATCTAAAAGTCTCTGAAATAGCTGTTCCACAATAAACCAGACTGCTGCCAAGAAATGTATTGTAAGAAGGAAAGTACATTGTACTGAACAATATCAAGGTACAATGTTTTGGAAGACAGATATTCAAAGTGATATGTAGAGACAAATCACGTATTACACTGTGTATTCACATATCACTTTGTATATGCACATATCATATTAAATGCATGAGATGGAAATGTCAGGCTGTTGTTATTACACTGAAAACTGAATGGGCAACTGTGCAGCCTAAAGGAAATTATGGTGAAGATACCTTATGTGACATGGAATTCTACTTCTAGCTTAATTTTAACCTTTCTTACTCCACCTGTTCAAGACAGGAACACCACTACACATGACACTGATTTCTAATCTAACATTCTGTACTGCAGCTCTTAGTGAATCTGTTTCTTTTTATTAACAGCGGTAAAATAAATGTAAACTTCCAGTTTTGTGAAGTATAATAACACTGAAGGATAGCCGGGATATCATTTTGAGAGAGTGGCTGCATCTTTTCCCTTGTTGTGTGTGTTTAATTTTATCTGATAAGAAATGTGGAGTATGTGTTTTTACATATTAAACAATTTTTTGCTTGTGTTTTTACATATTAAATAATTTTTCTCATGTTTTACATACTAAACCATTTTTGCTTGTGTTTTTACATATTAAACCATTTTTTACTTGCGTTTTTACATATTAAAACCATTTTTTGCTGTGTTTTTACATATTAAACCATTGTTTGCTGAACAGTTGGACCTTGGCTTTTTCCTCTTGCTTGAATATGTGTGCAAAGATGTTTAAATGATGCAAGGAGTACTTAATAACTGAACAGAAGATAAGCATAGAAGTCCTGATTAGTAATAGCTCTAGTGCAGTGAAACATGGATAAAGAAACTGGGATATAATTTTGAAGATTGTCTCTACATGTTCCCATGCAGGGAATCAGCGCAGGAGACACCTGCATGACTGCACACCCTCCCAGAGATGGAAACACTCATGTTTAGTCAGACTGGGAGTCATAGACAAGCTCTGAGCACAGGTGCAGTGTGCTAATTACCAAGGAGGTCAGTTTATAAAGAGCTGCACAGATAATGAAAAATATATCAGGCAAAGACAAGTACCGACATTTTGAGCGAGGAATGCATGAGTACAGAGAGGCGTAGCAGTAAAAGGGGTAAACAACACTAGGCTGCTTTGTGGCAAGAGCAGCTCTAGAGTACTGTGTATGACCGACATGACAAACATAACAGGCAAGGAACTCAAGTGCAGCTAAGTAATGTGTACTTATGCACTTATGCATGCAATATAGCTCTGCATAGCTGCATGTAACATCCATATGTGACAACAGGAGCAGCATGACTGCCAACAGATATCGTAGTGCGGATGTGTACTCAGCAAAGTGGCAACCCGGCTCATTAAAAAGGAGAACAACAAACAGAGGAAAGAACAGATGAGAGAACATAAGTTATGAAAGGTAAGGAAGTGACAGAACTTTTGTTTTGATAGGAATGAGCCCCAGTGTTACAAAAGAAGACCGGAGGAGAAAGTACTGAGAAGGATAGCTGTGGAAAGGAGAGAAGGAGAGGGGCAGGTAAGAGAGGCAGACTGACAAACATAGAACACATACACAGACAGACATGCATGGGTTTTATACACTCACAAGGTGGGGAGGACAGTGGCTGGGTATAGACATACAGAGAGTGGCTAACTGGTGCCTGGGAGTCTTGGAAAGCAAAGTAGGTATGGAGATTGATACACAAGGGAGGGAGAACATCAGGATGTTGATATAATGGATCCAGACGTGGTTGGATGTCAGGCTGGCCTACAGGCCAACATAGCCATATGTGACTCAGCTGGGTTTCTTATGTTATGGGCTTGTTGATCCTCTGGTGTCCCAGTTGGCAGCCCATTCCAATAGTGTGATTCCACCAGTCATACCAGAAAGTGTTCCAAATTGCAAAGGTGGGCATCCGATTGGAAGTGCACCTTGGCTACTAGCATCCATAACTGATTTTGACTGACGATTGAACAGAAATTTGTCCCATTTTCAGGATAAAGACCCTTCATCTTCCCACCCACGAAGCAGACATGGGGCACCACTGACAAGGTTTATCCTCCTGATAGCCACAAGGGCAAAGTACTGCCATTGGCAGTGGTCATTGCAGACCAAGATGACTGTGGTATTTCTTCCTCCTCTTTCACACCTGGGCCTGCAGAAGGATGACAGAGTGGTAAAAATCATCACACATTTGCTGCAAAATAATTGCAGTTGTACTGACATAAATATGATATACACTCTGTTACTGGGAGAAGCACTTTCCCTATCTGCAGCACCTAATCATTTTCAGTTTGCTCCTATGTCTCTGAAAAACAAAGTATGTGCTTTTAAAAAAGCATGTACAACAGTTAAGATAATAGAAAAAAATGGTACTGTAAAAAAGTTTTGATGTTATTTCAGTCTCACCCTCCTGGACTTCAATCTCCCAGTGGTGATGCAGATCGGGGTGGTGCCATTTCAGGTCACTGTACCTATCCCGCTGCTGCTCACTAGAATGGATAATGCCAGTGTCATCATTCAGCATTCTAGAAGCTTGTGCCAGGCTTCTGTTTTATGCATTGGGCCATCAGGATGGCCCAAGAGGTCCTCCATGAAGCTCCTGTGCAGGAAGAGCAGGAAAACCCTGCTTTCTCTGACCGACCAAGTTGAAGCTCTGCATTCCCCAGTTCCTGATGTTGACATGGCCACTCATTTGGATACACTTGTGCAGCAAAATGGTGGTCCAATGTGTGCGGATGCACATTTATGAATCACATGTTGCGTTACATAGTTCAATATCTGGGGCATTGTAGCATTGCACTAGGTCATGACCATATCACTTCACTGCACTGTTAGGATGTACACATGCCATATGCATGGGAATGCAGCTCACATGATCTGTGATTTCTGTGATGTGCTTAACTAACATGGACATGTTAGCATGATAAAAAGCTCTGATGTCATTTCATGCAATGTCACTTAAAGCTCTACAACTTTGAAAAAGAGAAATTTCAGTAAAGCTTCTTTAGGCATGGAGTTCCCAGAGTTAAGAAGGAGTCCTTCCTTATAAACATACCTCTCAACCTCTTAGCTTAAGAAATCTGGACAAAGCCTAAAATAATTGGGGCACAAAGGCCCAAAAATAAGGACAGATTTTAAATACTAATGTCTTTCGGCTTTTCTCGGTTAGGGGTCACCACAGCAGAACTCCTGTCCGCTAATGATTGGCAGTGGATTTTTACGGTGTCGAGGTGCCAGCCTGATGCCCAACCTTCAAGGAAGGCATGCCTATTCACACACGCACCTACCTTCATGTCTTTTAAATGTCATTTGACCATGGGGAGAACATGCAGACTCCACACAGAAGGCGCTCCAGCCGAGAACCGAACTGGAGAAACTTTTGCTGTGAGGCAACAACGCTAACCGCTGCACCATTTTTTAAATATTCCTCTTTTAAAATTAGAAAGTTGTTAGAATAACAGGTTTTATTTTAGCATGCATTTTCTGAAAGATATAAAGTCTGAAACTCAAATGTATGTCATTACTTAGTGACTTCAATCCTCAGTGATTTGCAAGAAAACCTCAAATTTTATGACAAACACACCAAAGATATAGGGCAGAAATCTGAAAATTCTCAAAAAATCTGGGCAGTCGAGAGGTATGAGTATAAAGTACCTCAGCAACAACAATAAACTCTGTGGCAGATGTCAGTGGGAATGAAGCAGATGTTATGGTGTATGTATAACTGGGAATGCATAACATTGGCTTTGCACTATACCATATGTCTACAGCTGGGGGATTCAAACTGAGATTATGGAAAGCCATGGAAAGGGCATACAGCAAGGGGTATAAAGTTCTAGAGCTATACATTAAATCATAGTTACAGTACATAAATGAAGGGGGGCCCTATGTATAGCACTACCTACAGCTGATAATCCAGGGCTGCAATACTTAAATGGGGGTGGTGAAGTTGTACAGTTGGGCGGTGCAGTGGTTAGCAATGTTGCCTCACAGCAAGAGGTTCTCAGGTTCAATTCTTGGCTAGGGTGCCTTCTGTGCAGAGTCTACATGTCCACCCAGCATTTATGAGCATTTCTCCCTGGGCCTCTGCTGAAAGTGGGATCTTTCCCGGTAAACAAATGTTATATAATAAACCAGATTAGTAAAATGAGGAAGATATGGCCGTAATTATGTTCTTCTTACAGCACAAAGTACACTCCCACTGACTGACATGCTTTGTACATAGGTATACAGACACTGCTGACATCTGAGGGAGACAATGCCTTGAAAAGTTTACCAGCTGGGGAATTAAGAGTCACTGCAAGCTCTTCACATGTATGACATGCACATTCTGGGAAAAGGTGCCACATCCAAACTTTATTCGGTGCAGCTTTGACAGGGAATAGTGTAGGGTGTTAATGCATTGGTTGACCATAACAGGCTTCTACAACAGGTACAATGAAAGGTTACTGATATGATACTGTGTAGAAAGCAAAAAGCACAGGTCATTATAATAGACAGGTCCACCACAGAGGTTGGACCAACTACACTGAAACAACTCAATGAGGTTGAAGATTTTTTAGTGTCATTTGCAGGCCTCAGGGAGCAGCTATTCCAGGGTTGGCTTAGATGTGGGAGCTGGGATGGCACCAACCATCTATGTGTCAGCAGGGGAAACACTAGGTTAGTAATGTTCATTACTGCATTGTACACACCACTGCTCATCAGGATCAATAACTGGGATATCTATATCTATATATATATATATATATATATATATATATATATATATATATATATATATATATATATATATATACATATATATATACACACACACACACACACACACACACACACACACACACATATATATATATATATATATATATATATATATATATATATATATATATATATATATATATAGTCCTGTAGTTAGTTCTACCCCTTCTCTGCCACTAACTATACTGAGCCCCAACACAACAAGCTGAGTGGACACCACCAAATGTCATGTTGTGGTAGCATGACCCCTTCACTTAAAGATGTAATCACTGACTCCCCACAAAATCCAAGAGTATGACTTTACCCAATATGACAGTTGTGTAGTCACTTTCCACTATGTCCCCAAACATGTGCAGGTGATGATGAGTGAGTCCTCCCTGTCCCTAACCAGTGTGGATATGTTGATTTCTTATGCACCATATGGCCAGCACAAACACTGCACTGCATTGCCTGGGTGTGATAACGCATGAATAAATTAATTTTGTGTTTTCTGTGTCGTGGTCTATATTTGTGGACCAGATTTTTCCTCTTTGCTAGTGATGGAATGTATTGCACCCACCTCTGCCTCTGTTTTATGTTCCCACCCTGACTCTTCATCCTGCTCTTTTAATGTTTCTACAACTGGTGTAGAAGGCCAAGCCATAATGTTCACTTGTTGCTCCATTTGTTTGCACAGTGCCATATTGTGTATCCTGACATTCACAACAAAGATCTTGCTTCACATAAGTGGACTGTATTGAGCTGCACATTCTGAGTGTCTAGATAGTGGAAACATGTCTTTAGTATTCCATATACGTGCCCCAGTACATTTCAGGTTTCCACATAAGGTGTGTTATACTGTTTGCATGTATGGTCAGTAGGTTATTGGGATCATCAGCCAGGGCTTTAGCACATAGCTGGCATAACTTGCAAAGCACAACATGCATCATATTATATGTGGTCCACTCCATGGTCCCGTAGTGCATTTCTCTACCGACACATCTACCTAGCATGTGTATGCACCTACCAATAAGGTGAACATGGGAAACTCTCTTCAAAGTACCCTTTGATACAGATTAGACATTATATAAATAATGCCCTGAACATTGCATATTACCTGGAAGTTCAAGAGTACAAACCCTATTGTTGATGCATCACAGGCCCTCTGTATGAGGCTGGGCCTTGATAGCAGCATGTGTACAATCTATGGCTGTCAGGACATAATCATGAAAAGTCTACATGGTGCTGAGTCGTTCCTCCACTGTTCTAGGGAATCAAATTATTTTCCTTCAAATGTTGTAGCAGTATTGGTGAGGAAATGGCTTAGTGTTTGCAAGGCTAATGCCTATGATATCCACAGTGTGTCCTCCACAGCTTATTGGAAGATCTCTGTAGCTAAGATGGTTAAGGCTACACATGCCTTTGTATCCACAGAAAATGGTATACCACTCAGCCTTTTGATTCTGCTTGTGGGCAATGCATTTTGAATAGATTCCTTGAAGTATCACTGTCCACTTGGAAACAGTCCATAATCTGTTGGTCTGTGAATTGGTAGTATGTCAGGTGTTGTCTGCATGCTCACCAGTGGAGTGGAGGATAACATAAACATGCAGCATTGCAGGCTCTAGCTCTAGCAATGGCTGTCAGCACAGCGTTGCAGGCTCTGACTCTAGCAATGGCTGCCAGCACATTCTGCTGTGCTACTGCTGCTGCTGTTCCCAACATCACCGTGACTGTACACAATGAATCCTAGAATTCAAGAAGATACTCACCACCACACAGTGTGCTCATTTTATACATTTCTGAATCACTCTGTCATTTTATTTCCTTACTTTGCACAATGCATATGGTATATTTCTCCTGGATTCCTCATTCTCATGTCATTATTCACTCATTCACATCTGCTGTGTAGCACGTTATTTTGGTAAGTTTGTGGCCGCACTATCTGTGTCTTTGAATCATCCACACTCTGCAGAAACCATTGCTCAAGCTAATTGTGCAGCAGAATGTGACATGCATGTATGAGTCCCAGCCTATAATGAGCTACGTGAGTTATCATTATCATCATCATCAAACCCCTTTGGCTCATTTTTCTACATGGGGTGTGGGTGGCATATCAGCTGTTGCCATCTCTCTCTATTCAGTGCTTCTCTCCTACTTTCTTTAACACTCATGCCTGACTGTGGCATGTCACTCACACAACCCATCCACTTCTCAGCTGGATGCCCTTATTTTCTCTTACCTTTTTCCTGTCTGTCCCAAATCTTCTTCACCAGATTGTCTTCTGCTTTTCTGCACATATGCCCGAACCACAGTAATCGGCTCTCTTTGATCTTTTTTGCAATTGGAGGTACTTTGGCTTCTGCCTTTATGTGCTCCTTTCTTCATCTGTCCTACAGTGTTCATCCTAACACCCATCTCAGGAACTTCATCTCCATTTCCTCAAGTGTCCTCACCTGCTCTGCCTTTACTGCCTAGGTTTCAGCAACATAAAGTAGTACTAGTCACACAACTATTTTATACACCTTACTTTTCAGCTTCTTTGGCATTCTTCTGTCATACACTAGCCCTGACACTCTGTGCCACTTAGCTGCAGCCCCTCAGATTCTAGCTTTGATCTCCTCATTCAGACTTCCCTTTTCTTCAGTCACCCCTCCCAGATACTTGAAGTTGTTAACCTGTTTCACTATTTTCCCTTCTATCTCAGTTCTCTGCATCTTCTGATTCCCCCATTTGCTGCCATTACTACTCTTTTATCTGTACTCAGTTTCATCCCATGTGCCTTCAGTTTTGCATTCCATCCCCTATCCTTTGCTGAAGTTCTTGCTCAGAGTCTGCCTGTAATGCCACATCATCTGCATACAGCAGCTTTGTTGATCTGTCCCCTCTGATCTGCTTGCTAATGAAGTCCATCACCAGTATGAACAGCAATGGCCTCAGATGTGAACCCTGATCACACCCACTCCCACTGGGAGCCCCTCTGTGATACTTAACACTGTTCATAATTGAGACACTGGGTCCTTGTTCATAGCTTGCACTAATTCTACCAATGTTTCTGGGACTTTGAACCACCTTGGGACCTTGTCACATGCTTTCTCCAAGTCTAGGAATACCCAGTTGGACTCTTTCCTCATCTCTAGCTTCCTCTCAACTATCTGTCTCCCTGCAAACATTAGGTCAGCTGTGCTGTGTCCTGATTTGAATCTGAACTGCTCTTCTCCCATCTTATTTTCAACTACTCTGCATATTCGTTTATCAATCACCCTCTCCTGAACTTTCATGCATTGTCAGAAGTTTGATACCGCTGTACTGCCCACAGTTGTAAATGACTCCTTTGTTCTTGAACATTGGCACTAGTATATTTATTCTCCATCATCTGGGATATGCCTTTCTCTACAGAAGCCATTTCTCCCCAAGCTCACCCAAAATCTTTATTGTATCTGCTGTGATGTCACCTGAGCCTGCTGCTTTCCCTGACTTCATTTTCCTTAGTGCTGTTTCTATTTCTTCTATGGTGGGCTCCCCTCTTCACTTATTGTATGCTTTGTGTTGGGCAGTACAGCTTCTGTAGGTTTTTCTTCATTTAGAAGTTGCTAGAAATAATCCTTCCATCTGCCGTTGATGTCTTGTGGACTTTTGAATATGTTGTTGCTGGCATCCCTTATGAAGGGTGTATGACTATCCACTTTATCTTTCTGTCTTTGTCTTGCAACCTGATATAGTTTCTTTGTGCCATCTAATGAGTCACTTTCCAGAAGCTGGTGGAGTGCCTTTGATGCCTTGTTATTTGCTATAACAGCTTCTTTCTTAGCCACTTTTGTAATCAGTCAGTATTCCTCTCCAGCCTGGTCCATTTTTTCTGTCTCCCACATTTTCCTGCACTCCTTCCTTCTTTCTTTTGATGACTTTCTGGACTTCTGCATTCCACCACCTGTTTTCCTTATGCACCTTATTTCCATACCTGGCTCAGCCACATATCTGTTCTGAAGTCCTCACACATGCATTGTTAAGTCGCTGTCATTCATGTTCATCTCCACCTATTTCCTCCTCTTCTTGGTGTGTTAGACCCCTGAGTTAGACCACCCACCCTCCCTATTTCTGGCTTGTAGTTTACATTTGGTGGCTTTTGCAGTTGCCCGCCCTACTGTAGATTTGATCTGGGACACTCCCCCAGTCCCATCTCTTTACCACATTCTACCTAATAAACTCTTTCTGCACTTGCTTTTAGTCCTTTTTAATTTAATTGCATTTTTTTAAAACTGTTTGATCTAATATTGCTACATACTCAAGTGTACCAGCTTGCACTGCATGTCAATTGTTTTTACTACTGTTTTAGCTACTTTTCATTAAAAAAAAAAAAGAAAAAAAACTATAAGCCTGTTTCCTACCTTTCCTGTAACTAGTGTTCGAGATACAGATTTGCTGTATCCAGGACTGTATGTAAGCTTCTGAGCCCCCAAGCCTTCCTGTGTTGGAGGGAAGCCTTCTAGCTTATCAGCGGAAGTGGTAAGCACTAGGTAACCTGTCTACCACATAAGGAGTGGTTCTGGCCCAGAAATTGTAGTTATTGGCCGTTTGGGCAATCTCTTCCATCTCTCTCAACTTTCTGATTTGAAAGCCTGCATCTGCACTTGTTTCTGTCCTGTAACTCATCTAGTGCAGATACAGATTCTTAGTTTTAGCACTTAAATTTGCTTATTCGTGCTCAGCACTTGTTCAGAACTTGTAAGCACTAAATAAGCTACTAATTACTCAACCTCCTCATTACCTAAAGGAAAACAGTTTTTGTACTTACTTTTCTCACTTGCTTAGAGAAAAACAGCTCTTGTATCACTTTACTCACTTAACTAGAGGAAAGTAGTTTTTTATTCAGGCATGTCCAAGGGTCAGCTCCCAGTGTTCTCTCCTGACTATCTGATAAATCTGGGCATCTTGAGGCAATGTAGAAATTGCCTCATGTACACAGACAACCCTCTCCTCCTACCACCCAACACTACAACCTGTGAGAGATGCACTTATCTAGCCAAACTGGAGGCAAAGCTCTCTCCAACCAAGACTGAACTTGACAGTCATGAGGAGAAGGTAAACATTTGCACCACACCACACTCATCACATAGTCTCACTAAATCTACACCACCAAAATCCACACATAGTAACACAAAAACATTCATGGAGGCTCTCAATAATAATCTGTCTAAGCAACAGAGACCTCCAAAACAGAAAGGCAAACAACCTCCATCCCCCAACACAATCCAAATTACACATAGCCCATAAAGACTCAGTGTGCCACTCAACCACAGCCAATAAGGCAAAACAATGTACCCAACACAATAGTCATAGGTGACTATATAGTCAGGAACACTGATGTCCCACTCACTCGGCTAATCAAGGAGAAAGTTACTGTCAGCTGCCTTACAGGTGCCAGGATCCGCCACATAACCCACGCACTCAGGTCACTCCATAACAAGTACAAATATGACTCTGTCATTGTCCATGTTGGTGTGAATGACCTGAGATGTACCTCCCTGGACTACATGAAAAGAGACATGGAAGAGCTCTCTGATCTTGTAGCCCAGGCAGGTATGACCTTAGCCCTGAGTAGCATTCTGCCATCACCCAGAAGGATACTGCAGTACAAGGATAAAATGATTGACTTCAACAATTGGCTAAGCTTCTGGTGTCATTCTAAGGGGATCCAGTATATGTCTGCTTGGGATGACATGATTGACAGACCATGATGCTTTGCCACAGATGGCCTGCACCTGTCGCCCCTGGGATTCCTGATACTGGCTAAGGCTCTTGCTGCCCCTACAGTTCCTTTTTAGGCACGTTTCAAATGACAAATTCACCACCATAGCAGGAACAGGCAAGCAAAAACTGAGGGTAATACTACTCAATGCTAGAAGTCTAAATCTCAAAATTCACTCACTCGAGGCACTCCTTAAAATGGAGAACATCGATATCTGTGCAGTGACTGAAACCTGGTTCA
This sequence comes from Protopterus annectens, assembly GCF_019279795.1. NCBI lineage: Eukaryota > Metazoa > Chordata > Ceratodontiformes > Protopteridae > Protopterus > Protopterus annectens. The sequence goes on from NC_056736.1 coordinate 517,872,734, forward strand.
AGGCACCAGAGAGCACCCCTGCACTGCCAGGCTATAAGTCATACCAGATAAATGAATACAACGACTCCTCCCTAGGCACAAAACTGTCAGCGAAAAAAGAGAAGCTATGAACGTAACAATACACCGACAGTACCACAGCTAGGAAATTTATTCAAATAAAACAGTACAAACAACACACAGGTTAGCGCTTTCAGGGATCTACCCCTTCATCAGACAACTGTTGAAATTCCACACCTCCTTAAATACTTAACACAGTCACATGACAATACAAGCAATTATCCTAATCACTGTTAGTTAAAAAGAAACACAATAACAAGTACAGAGTAAAAATACATATAAATTCACACATTCCTTGCCCCATCTAATAATTCTGTTGAAACATATATAATTTTTTTTTGTGAATGCATCAGGCTTGATAGCAATGAATATAAATATAAATATAAATATAAATGTTAATGCCCATTACCTTGCTAAAACTAAATGGGCAAGTAAAAGTAATATTAAAATGTGCTTCTATTGCAGGCATACATAACTATACAATGTATAAAAAGAAATTACATTCATGTTTCTTAAGACAGAAGTGGTGAACTTCATGACACCCATGCAGATGAACAATACAGCTACGACTGCTGAATCCTACGCAATTGCACTCTATAAGCACTTACACGAGTGCATGGATCGTGCTATCCCAAACAGAACCAAGATGCTATGCTCCAAAAAAAGGAAGCCAATCTGGTGGTTGCCTGTCATAAACAAACTGTACAAAAGAAGGAAGAAACTGTTGCAAAAGAGAGTAAAATCCCATGAGTGGAGGATCTCCCTGGTCAGCCTCAGTATGAAGCTGAGATCCCTTATAAGATCCTTCAAAGCTAGCTGTGAAAACAAAATTGCCACTAATTCTAAGGACAACCACAAAGCATTCTATAGCTATGTCAAGAATCTCAATGGCAACACCCAGATCTGCTCTGAGTTACAGCACAATGGCACGAAAATTACAGAACCAACTGATATTGCCAACATCCTAGCAGATAAGTTCAGTGCTAACTTGCCCCCCCCCCCCACCCCCTAAAGCGCCCATATCTGTACAGAAAGAATGCAGAGTCCCTGTAATCACAACTATGCAGGTAAAATCTGCACTCTCTAAAGCCAAAAAAACACAGCATCCATGGGACCGGACAACATCCCAGGCTGCGTTTTACATGAACTTCAGAATGAACTGGCTCCCCACTTAAGCACCATGTTCAATAATAGCCTTGCATCAGGCTTTGTGCCCACTGAATGGTGCACAGCAACAGTTATCCCACTCCACAAAGGGGGAGCCACCACTGATCCCGGGAACTATCGACCTATTAGCCTGATGAGCCTGGTCTGCAAGGCCATGGAACTTATCAGCATGGACCTCATAAACAAAGACATTGGTAACCTCCAAACTCTGGATCCCACCCAGTTCGGGTGTGTGAAAGGCAGATCATGCCTCCTGAACCTGATTGACTTCTTTGAGGTAGTCACCAAAGCCATAGATGAGGGTAAGGTGGTTCACACAGCCTATCTTGACCTCGCCAAGGCTTTCGACCCCATCCTCCATTCTGGAATTATAGCTAAACTCACTAAACTAGGTATAAATCCCTACGTCACAAGATGGATTGCCAACTGACACTGACTGGCTCACTGACAGAACCCACACTGTAAAAGTTGCAGACTCCAAATCTGACTTCAAAGCAGTGACAAGTGGAGTACCACAGGGTTCCGTCCTGGGACCTCTTCTGTTTGGTATCTACTTCTCTGAAGTGCAGGCTAACACAGAAGGCCTCTGGCTAACGAAGTCCATAGATAACTGCAAATTAGGGGCCATAGTCAAGTCCCAAAATAATGTGGACATCCTACAGAAGGACCTTGCTGAGACAGATGCCTGGTGTCAGAGCCATGGCCTCAAGCTCAATGCCAAAAAGTGCAGTGTCATCCCCTTTGGTAAAAACTCTGTACCCATGAACCACCACATAGGCAGCAATCTACTTAACACCGAATGTGTGATAAGATACCTTAGGACCCAGGTGGACAATAGTCTCTCCTTTGATAGTCACATCGCCACAGTAGTCAGGGAGTCCTTTTACATTGCAAACCTCATCATAAAAGGGTTCTCATCCAGGAAAAAAGAGGTCATTGTTCCTCTCTATTCGACATTCATTAGATCCATCATAGAGGACAATGCCCCTTTTGGAATGTACCTCACAAGACATCTGCAGCAGCTGGAAAGGCCACAGAAGTACCTCACAAAGGGATTATTGGCCTCAAACAAATGCCCTACACTGACCATCTCAAAAAACTCCATCTTTACTCCGTAGCATATCGCTGATTCCGAGGTGATCTCTGCCTAACATATAAATAGGTTCATAGGTTTATAGGTAGGTACTAGGCTATCTGCTTGAGGGCATTTATAAGCCTAGCCAGAGTGTGTCAGCTTTCGCCACCCCATTGATTAATTAACTGATCCTGTGTCAAGCAGAGCCAATGAAGAGATTGCGGGGTGTATTTTCTGTTACCCATCCACTCGTCAAGGTTTCTCTGGAAGAGTGTTAGTGAGGGGCTCTGCCTGATGTAATTTGGTATTTTGTTCCAAAGCATGGGGAGTCTCTGTGACAGGAATCTATCCCTCCAGTATGTTCTATTTATTGTTGTGGCGAGGTTTAGCTCACTAGAGCACGTGGCTCATAGTGACTTGGATTTCTTTAGGTGGAGCATGTCCATCAATTCTGAGTTGGACATGACTTTGTAAGTCAGGCAGAGATCACCTCTGAGTAAGCGATATGCCACTGAGTACAGCCAGAGTTTTCTCAGTCGGGCTGCATAGGACATATATTTGAGGCCAATAATCCTCTTGGTGAGGTACTTTTGTGGTCTTTCCAGCTGTTGGAAGTGTCTTGTGAGGTACATCCCAAATGGGGCATTGCACTCTATGATGGGTCTAATGACTGACGAGTAGAGGGGCACTATAACCTCTTTATTTCTAGATGCAAACCCTTTATTAATTAGATGGGCCACATAAAAGGATTTCCTAAATACTTTGGCAATATGATTGTCAAAGGAGAGATTACTATCTACCTAGATCCCCAGATCTCATTACCTCTTCTGTATTAAGAGGGCTGCCACCTATGTGGTAATTCATGGATGTTTTGTTTTTCTCAGATGGGATGACTATGCATTTTTTGGCATTTAGCTTGAGGTCATGACTTTGACACCAGGTGTCCGTCTCAGTAAGGCCCTTTTGGAGGATGTCCGTGTCAGCTGGAGAATCAATTATGGCTCCCAGTTTGCAGTCATCAGTGAACCTGGTTAGCCATTGTCCTCCTGTGTTTGCCTGTACTTCTGAAAAGTATATGCCAAACAGTAGGGGTCCCAGGACCAAGCATTGCAGAACACTACTTGTGACTGGTTTAGAGTCAGACCTGGAGCCCACTATTCTTACCGTGTGAGTTCTGTCTGTAAGCTAGTTGGCAACCCATCTTGTGACTTAGGGGTTTATGTTTATGCTGGTGAGTTTTTCTGTAATACCCGAGTGGGGAATGGTGTCGAAAGCCTTGGCGAGGTCAAGGTAGGCTGTGTAAACTACCTTTCCCTCATCTATGACCTTGGTGACTGTCTTGAAGAAGTTAACCAGGTTTAGTAGGCATGATCTGCCCTTAACAAAGCCAAACTGGGTTGGGTCAAGTGTTTGGAGGATCTCAATGTCTTTGTTAATGAGTTCCATGATGATGCGCTCCATATCCTTGCAGACCAGGCTAGTCAGTCTTATGGGGTGATAGTTACCAGTGTCAATTGTGGCCCCTCCTTTGTGGAGAGGAATAACAGTTGCTGTGCGCCATTCTATGGGCATGTAGCCTGTGGAGAGGCTAAGGTCGAACAGCGTGTTAGGTGGGGAGTTAGTTTGTTCTGCAGTTCATGCAAGAAGCAGCCTGGGACACCATCTGGTCCCATTGATGCTGTGTTTTTGGCTTTTGAAAGGGCTGTTTTCACCTGTGCGTCTGTGATTTTTGGGACACTACACTTTTCCGGTATTGTTGTGGGCCCTTTTGGAGGTGAGAGGGGGGTGAAGTTTGCACTGAGTCTATCTGCCAGGATGTTGGCAATCTCAGTAGGTTCAGTATATTTTGTGCTATTTTGCACTAGTTCAGTGCATATCTGTGAGTTGCCACTTAGATTCTTAACATAGCTAAAGAAGGCTTTGTGGTTATCATTTGAATCCTTGGCTATTTTTCTTTCGAAGTTAGCCTTGGATGATTTCATGAGGGACCTTAGTTTCTTACTGATACTGATCAGGGATGTCTTTCCTTCTTGGGATTTGCTTTTTTTTCTGAACTAGTTTCCTGCTTCTATTGTATAGCCTGTTTAATGCAGGGGTCCACCAAACTGGTTTCCTTCTCTTAGAGGAGTGAGTCTTGGTTTTGCTAGGGATGGCATGATCCATGCATCCTTGTAGGTGCTCATAGAGTGCATTTGTAAAGGTTTCTGCATCTTGGGCAGCTTTATCCTTTAGCGTGGGGGCTGTGAAACTTACCACCTCTGTCTAAAGTAAGGTGAAGTTTGCTTTAGAAAATTTTTTTACTGTGGTTTCCTTAGTTGGGGGTGGTGGTGTGGTGTGGACATCCAGAGTGATTAGTTTATGGTCTGATCTAACCAGCGACAGGTTGACCTCCAGTGTGGAACACCTGTAGCCCATGTTGTTGATGACCAGGTCCAATATGTTTTCACCTCTGGTAGGGGAGTTTACCAGCTGATCCCAGGCATTTGAGTTGATGAATTCCAGGAAGTGCTGGGCCTGGGAATTTGTACTCAAGTAGTTTTCCCAGTGAATGGTAGGGTAATTGAAATCTCCCAATATTAGGGTGTTAGGTAGGACCTTCATGTTTTCCAGTGTCTCCAGAAAAGTGGAGTGGTGCTCCTGTGTCATGGAGGGTGATCTGTAGCAGGCCACAATTTGCATTGCAGATTTGCCCGATATTAGTTGCTCATGGATGATCTCAGAGGTATCATGCTGCACCACTAACCTGGAGGTGCAGGTGTCCTTGATGAATATGGATTCACCCCCTCCTTTTGTGTTTTGGTCCATGTTCTGTGGCCAAAACGTGTGGTATGAGTTGTAGCCTGGTAGTGCTGGGGTGCTCTCTGGAGCCTTGAACCAGGTTTCAGTTACTGCACAGATGTCAACGTTCTCCATACTGAGGAGTACTTTGAGCGCAAGCATTTTGAGATTTAAACTCCTGGCATTGAGTAGCATAACCCTCAGTTTTTGTTAATTGTGCTGTTTACAGAGGTGAGATTGACTTTTGAGCCTTGCCTAAAAAAGGAACTATGGGGGCAGCTATGTCAAACCCAGAGCTGCTGGACATGCTACATCTAAAGAAATCCCAATCCCTCTGAGCTACACGCTCTAGGGACCTAAACCTTGTCACCACAATAAACAGGATATGCTGGAGGGATAGATTCCTTTCCCAGAGACTTCCCATACTCTGGAACAGGCTACACATCTATATCAAGCAAAGTTCTTCATTAGCACTTTTCAAGAAAAATCTTGATGAGTGGATGGGAAATAGGAAATACACCCTGGGGATCACTTCTGTGTCTCTGCTCGACAATGGCACAAGAAAATAACTTTCTTCGGTGGCGTAAGCCAATGAACCTTGTTGGCTAGGCTTATGTAGGCCCTTGGGCCGATAGCCTAGTACCTACCTATGAACCTATGAGTAATTCTTTGAACTGTTGTGCTTTCTCTCCAGTCAAGTTCCAGGTCTTCAGTCTTGTCTCTGTTGACCTTAGAGCCTTCTCTGACCATTGCTTTTAGCTGATTGAGGCAACCAGTAGTTTATGCTATGGGCTGACTGTTTCACTGAGGATAACATTGCAATCGCTGAGTCTACCACAGTGCCCTTTCCTTATCTGAAGGAAGCCCACCTGAATTGCATGTTGGGCACTCTTGTATGTGATCTTGTGACTGTCTCTTCCTGATCTATGTATTGGCCACCATCAAGCCATTTGCCAGACAGAAATCTAGAATGGCCACTCTTTCTTTCTTCCTGTTGCCCCACCCATGTGGACTCAGGCAGTCCTCATATCCTGTTCTATCTGCCCTGATAGGTGCATTCAAGTCATTCATTATCAATAGCAGTTCTTGTTGTCTTACTTTATCTAGTAGGTCCTGCAGCTGCTGTCTGAATGTACCCGTGCTGTGGGGCATAGGCTGAGATTATGAATACTGCTTATCATTAGGCTGGAGTCTGATTGCCATGAGTCTGTCACTAATTCTGATGATATCCCTCACTGCCTTTTGCAGCCTTTCTCTCTTACCACAATTCCCATTTTCTAACCTGTCCTCCTCCTGAGTAGTAAACTTTGAATCCCAAGCCAAGTAGTTTTGCTGCACTGCCTTTCCATCTTGTCTCTTGGATACACAGGCTATCCAGCCTCCTCTGTACCATCATGTCATCCACTTCCAGGCTGTATCCTGTCAGTGAAGCTACACTGAGTGCAGCGATTCGTAGTTCATGTTTGGAAGGTTGATTGATTTCACATCCAGCTTTCACTCAACAGAGCTATCCTAGCTAACCCAGGGTGTGCAACTGGACACTGATTGGCTAGGCTTTATGGCAGGCACACCCTGGCCAATAGGGGAACATACACCCCTTCAACCATTAGCATAGGTCCCTGGCGTAAGTTGGAATAGGCCAGGTTCGCCTACTTATTACTGTCAAATACCCATACCCATTTGTGGCATTACACAACTCGACTGAATCACCTAGAGCCATATTTTACATTATGAGGTAGCTAGCCCTGCCACAGCATTCGGCCTGTGTTCTGCTTTCTTCTGTCTTGAGGACAATGTGCACCACAGTATTTGCTTAAACTGCTTGGTCCATACAACTTTTCCTCCTATACTGCACCATGTAGAGTCTGTGCTGCTGCCCACAGATCCATTCTTGGGTGAGTTTGAGAAGAAAACACTCGGCATGCTTTTCGGATGTGGGAAGAATCCCAAATAGACCCCTGGCTGCAGAGGAAAGGAGAGGGACAAGAGGATAGATCATAACATAAAAAATCCCTCTCCTCCCAGAAACAGTTGCTGGCGTGACCCCACAGGGTGTTACTGTAGTTCTCACTGTCCTCATAATCTGGAAAGGTTCACAGTTTTATTTGTGCTTTAGCGGGGATGGCTAATATATGACCACACAATATTTTATTGTTGATAGTAAAGTTTATTTAAATGTAAAGAATAAAATGAGAAATTCATGATGATAACTGGTTTACAAATAACCTTTTATACCGGAACCAACTACATTACTTTATTACCAGCTATATATATTAATGAGGGAACTTTTCTTCATAAGTTCCCACAAAGTAAGATCTCATTTAAATATTTCTCTCGTAATCAAATGCTAGAAATAAAGAATAAAAATCTAAGCAGTTAATATGATTGCTTTTATGTTCTTAGTTTTTAATTATAGTTTACTGTGATTTTGTTTAATATTTTGTGCTTTTGTCTCCTGCCTGTGGCCCAACTTGTGGCTGAAAATGGTTATTTAGTTCACCTTACTGATTTGATTATCAAATGTTCTAATCAAATAAATCAAAATTACAGATATAGTTACCAATCATCTAAATCCTTGTACCTCATATATAGTAAAAATGGAAACAATAACTGAACATATCTCTCTGTCTCTCACACTGAGAGAAAGCAGTTGTCATATGTAGCCTGTCACTTACCTTATACTTTTTTGTCAGGCAAAGTTTTCAAAAGCAGTCCTTATAAACTAGTTAGGATATTTCCTAGTACAGCCACAGAACACTCGATATACCAGTGTGTAACTGCTGATATGATTCATATATTTTCGGTCAATAATGCAGAAATTATCTCTACCAGATTTCAGATTAATAAAAATAAATGTATAAATATTGTCTGCATGTACATTCCCCCAGGGAATAATACCAATACCCTAGAAGGCATCCTGCACTGATTAGCTAATACCTATCCCCAAGAAACCATAGTTCTAGGAGATTTTAACATAGACTGGAACTCCTGCTCCTCAGAATCTCCTACTACCCATGTGAACCTATATGGGTTTACTCAGGTCATATCTACCACCACCAGGATAAGCAAATCTAATCACAAAGAAAGTATACTAGACTGGATACTAATCAACAGCCATCCCCAAATGTATACATCAGGGACCCTCCTTGATGACCTTAGTGATCACTTCCTTACCTTTATAGTTAAACACAAAACCAATCATCTCCACCAGCCCACCTATAGAGTAGTTAGAAATAATAAGAGCTTTAATCCTACCAACTTTCAAGATGAGCTCAAATCATGTAACTGGTCTGCCCTAAAATACCTACCCTTGGATGAAGCTGTTGCATACTTTAACAATAAATTCCTTGCCATCCTTAATTCTCATGCTCCTGTTCGCTGCATTAGGACCAAAACAAAAATTGCACCTTGGCTCTCTAAAGATACCAGATCAAAAATCACACTCAGAAACAAGGCATGGGCTATATGGTGTACCACTAAAGCCCCTCTAGATCAATTAAAATACTGGCAATTAAGGAATGAGACAAAAAGATCCATTTTATTAGAAAAAAAACTTCTACTGCTATCTCCAGCAGAGAAATCAAAATAACCCACAAAAGTTTTGGGCAGGCATAAACAAATGACTGCACCCTGGACAAACCACCACACCAACTCCCTCAGCCTCTTCTGATAAACTACCAGAGGATGTCGCTAACACCTTCAACAGTCTCTTCACTGAGACTGTCCAAGCCCTAGCTGGCCAGCTACCCCTGCATTCCTCTAACATACAGGATGCCATTTCCACTACCCAACACTCCTTCAGCTTCCAACCAGTCACTACATTCTTTTATTCGCACCCTAATCAAAAGATTCAAACCCACAACTCTAGCTGCTGATCTTCTCCCTGCTGAATATCTGCAGATGCCATAGCGTATCCCATCTCCATTCTAATCAATCGCACCATATCAGAAGCTACAGTCCCGTCCAACAGGAAAATATCTCATGTCATACCCCTACGTAAAGGTGGTAGCTCTACTGAGCTACTTTGGACCTATAGCTATCTTGTCACCACTAGCAAAAATTATGAGAAAGTGCATCAATAAACAGCTACTTCACTATCTAATCCAAAACAACCTACTGGCCAACTCTCAGCATGGCTTTAGGCCACATCATAGTACCACCTCAGCCCTTCTCACCTTCTCTAATGCTATAAACTATAACAGGAACAAGAACAAATTATCCTCAGCTCTTTTTTTTTTGGACCTCTCAAAGGCTTTTGACATGGTTAATCACCAACTACTCATCCAAACCCTGGAAACAAATTCCTTAGACATGCACTCTCTCCACTGGTTCCAATTTTATCTGAGTGACAGACAACAAACCGTCCTATGGCAGAATAAACTATCCACCCTCCTACCCAACACCCTGGGTATCCCCCAAGGGTCTATTCTGGGACCTCTTTTGTTTTCCATATTCACTAATGACCTACATACTGTCATCCCAAAAGCAAGCTGCATTCAATATGCAGATGACTCCACCTTGATTTGCTCTGCCACCTCCCAGCCAGAACTGCAGACACTAACTCAGGATATTTTTAACAGAGTTGAAAATTGGCTTTCTGATCATTGTCTGATTTTAAACCCCAACAAAACTAAGCTACTACTTTTCTCCCCCACCCAAAAGTCCACAGTATTATCCTTCTCCATTAAGTCTAATAATGGGACCATAATCTCCCCAGATGTCTATACAAAGCTCCTAGGTGTTATCATAGATAACAGTCTTAAATTTGGTATGCAGTCAGTAAAACTATCCAAACCATTAACAAAAAAAACTTGGCTCACTATATAGGATCAAACCATTCCTAACCCCACTTGCCAGAACTGCCATTGCCCCCACTCATCTACTCTCTACCCTTTTCTCTGCCTCCCCTCTACTTACCAACTTAAATAAAACTGGTCTTAATAAACTCTCTAACTGTTATAATCACATAGCTAGATTTGCAACTGGCTTGCCCTATAGAATACATCATTGTATAAACCTAAATAATCTTGACTAGCTAGAACTGCCCAGGTTAATTCAGTACAACCAACTTATAGTAGCTCATAAAGTACTTTACCAACCTGAAAAAACACCTGCACTTAAAAACATTATCTACCCCTACTACAACCCCAGACCACTTCGTTCATCTAATAGACTTACAGTTCAGACTGTCAAAACCAACAACTCAGCCAGTGACTCTCTGTTTGCCAACTCTGTTGGCAAAACTTAGAACTCACTGCCTGCTGACATTACTCTAGAGACATCTATAACTCAATTCAAGAAAAGTCTCAAGCAGTATTTCAGTTCTCATTGGTTATGTCCTTGCTCCAAGCCTGACTAAATCTTTAGTTATATTTGTGTAATAATACTATTTCACCTGCAGTTTATTTGTGTTGTAATTTCTTAGACTATTTTACAAGTTTGTGTGATTGTTTAACTTACTTGTCTCAACAGTGTCTGAAAACTGTTCTTAATTTGTACTATGTATGTTTTCGGTTGCAACTACCTTTGGAGCTTTTCTCCCCGGGCCTCTGCTGAAAATGGACATGTATCCAGTCGGACTATCCCGATCAACAAATGTAAAATAAATAAATAAATCAATAAAAATATTTTGGACCTACAGTTTACTGTAATCTTGCCTAACATTTTATGCACTAAATTATCCATAACATCTACGAAGTCAGATTATCATTTTCCTGCAAACTGCGTTATTCTCACTGCAGCGCAGACAGGACTGCAAGGAAAAGAAATGCAGGGGATAAATAATGCTTCTAGCAAATAAATCAATTACTAGGAAGTACAATTGCACAGCACTTCATAATTAAGGATTTACATGTCCTCTCAAAGAATTACTAAATATGTTTTAATTTTTCAAGACTGGCTATCATTTAAGTCTCACCCATCTAGATAGTAGATTCCCTGGTTAGTAGTTCTTCTTCTTTTGGCTTTTCCCGGTTAGGGGTCGCCACAGTGGATCACCTGTCCGCTCATGATTGGCAGTAGAGATTTACAGTGTCGAGTTGCCAGCCCGGTGCCCAACCTTCCACAGAAGGCACACACACACACTCACTCATGCCTATGGCCAATTTAGAGTGTCCAATCCACCTACAGCATGTCTTTGGAATGTGGGAGGAAACTAGAGCACCCAGAGGAAACCCATGCAACCACAGGGAGGACATGCAGACTCCGCACAGAAGGTAACCCAGCCGAGAATCGAACCGGATAACCTCTTGCTGTGAGGCGGAGATTCCCTGGTTAGTAGTAACAACTGCTTATTTCTGAACACTCCGTTTTTTATTTATTACAGCTTCTCTTTATTAAATAAACTTCTAAATTTTAGTGCTCCGTTATCTACATCCAGACAGATCATCCAGAGTCAAACACAACAAATGTGTCTACATGTGAAAAGCATAATATTACAACAATTTATTACTGTTTTATATTAATATTTAGTTGTGCTTGGTAGATTTAAAATTTCCCCTTTTGTTAACAACATGATTCTTCCCTTGACTTCTCTTTGCCAAAAAATAATTCATAAAGATCAATTACGAATGATGTTTATGGGACTAAACTGCCTTTGAACATGAAGCCAGTGCTGTGATGTAGAGAGATTGAGCCCTAACTATGGCAGCCTGAGACCTGTTAGAAGGTCAGATGTCTGTGGTGTTAGCAGGCAAGGATAAGCATCCTTATTTCTGGGGGAGGGACGTTCATCTTGGTGCTTCCTGATGGAGGTATGGTGAAGAAGGGAGTAGTCCTCAAACAGTTCTGGGATGGCATGGCTGCAATGGAAGACGAGGGCAACAGAATAGGCCATAACATAAAAAAATCCCTCCCCCTCACAGAAGCAGTTGCTAACAAGAACCCCCATGATGTTATTCAGTTCCACATTGGCCCCAGCCCAAAAAAAAATCAGCGTTGGTCTGGGGGATGAATGAGGGGCTAGAAAAACTGACAATGGACAGGGGCACTGGAGTAGAAAAAAGGAAGTAATGAAGCAAGTGGGGAGGGAACAAAAAATGATTTGAACATTATTATGTTTACTTTTTGGAAAAAAACATATATGTTCTTATATTATTTTTGTTGTATATTAAATTTTATAAGCAATATTGTTGTAGATTGTTTTGTTTGTGGGAGATGCAAGTATGCTACATTACTACAAACATTGTTAGATATTTACATTCTGATTTTCAGGAAATTTCTTATTAACATGAGGTTGTGGGTGAACACAATGATGGTTATTATCTTTATATATATATATATATATATATATATATATATATATATATATATATATATATATATATATATATATATATATATATATATATATATGGGTTGACTATACGGGTTCCTATTAGATGACCAAAGACGCATTCTATCGAACGTGTCTTGGTTGAACTTAAAACAACGAAAAGGCAAAATAGAGAAGTGGCTTTTAAGCAAATTCTTTCCCAGGGAAAGAATTTGCTTGGCCACTTCCATTACTTTGCTGTTTTCGGCAGTGTAGTGCGATCTCGGAGTTGGTATATTTAAGTAGGGGGGTGTGGGGGTCGAAGCCCCCCCCCCCACTTTATGTATTCTTTCAATTCTTTTTTTTTTTTGGAACAGCAATTTTTTTTTCCATTGGAAAGAAAAACGCTGTTTTGAGCTTTCAAGATTGTAAGCTTTCACTTACATGGGGTCGATAATTCATCGTTCACTTTTTTTAAGCATTTGATGATATAATATAGACCCTACTATACATGGTCAACATTTCAGAATGTCAAAGACCTTATGGCCGAGACCATATGATCGACATTCGAAATGTCGACCATGTAATAATAAAAAAAAAACAACAATAACTTACCTTCACACCCCTGTAACTTAAATATACCAATTCCGAGATTGCATTACAGTGCATAAGATGGAAATCTTTCCTTTCCACACTGTACGAAGATGCCGGTTCCACATGGTCGACATTTCGAATGTTGATCATATGGTCTTGGCCATATGGTCTTCAATATTCTGAAATGTCGACCATGTGAAGGGGACCCATATATATATATATATATATATATATATATATATATATATATCTCAGTTAAATATAAATAGTGCATATCTGCTTCTTTCTCATATTTTCAGAAAAATACCAAGATGACAACTTATGAGACTGGAAAGGAATGTAACATTTGATATAGCAGAGCATGCTGACAGTTTTTTTTTATTTCTTTTTTTAGCTCCATTTATGTGACCTTCAGCTACTGTAAACTGCTCTGTATGGCTGCTCCTATAGCCAAATTTGTTTCTTATAGTCCCTGGTACTATCTTCTGGGGCTGAAATCACTCCATTGGTGGGCTGAGAAAGGAAGTAGCTCATAACATAGGAGCTGACATCATTACATAAGTTATATTGCATAACGGGATTTTTTGTATACTCTCACTGGGTGGAGTTACTATCATCATTTGCATTACCACATGTTGCATCAGTTAGCTCCTGCCCCTTTGTGCTGAATTGCAGTGGCAATCTGTCATGCAATTGCAGCAATACTCCATCACCTTTTGCAGTTCATATCATTGGCAGAAACCCTTCACTCCCAGATTATGTTGAGAACTCTGAGATACAGAATTGTGTTACATAAAAGCAGTATTCAGTGGGTTTACTACATGAAGTTATTAATAATATAGGTGTAATACAATGTCAGGATTTCATGCAAATGATTATATATGTCATCCAGTCAGGAAAAAACTTTGGAACCACAATACTCAAAATTAAAACCTAAACAAATGAAAGAAGACAACAGCAATTTGGAGTGCTCAACAAAACTCCTGTCCTTTGTATCCAGTTGAGTTCTTTCTTTTGTAAGAACAAGCCTCATCAAATCTTATAATCAAAGATTCACAGTAAGTCAAGTACATATACTAGAAAGATATTTACATAACAGAAGAGCTATACAATTTTAATGGCTGGAGCAGCCAATGAACTGGATGTTATGCTTCATCATCAAGACTTATGAAAACATTTCCATATGGGCTAGAGTTGTCAGTTAGCAGGGCTTGTCATTCGGTAGATGTAATAACTATCCAGGCAACCAGTTAGCAAGTAGCCAGTGTGAGTTGCGGGAGGCAGCAAACTTTGTCCAATAAGAAGGCTGGGGGGGGTAACTACAGGACTGCAATATGAGCTGATGCAGGCAATACAGAATGGAAGGCCATGAGCCAAAAGAACCAGATATGAGAGGGAAGTAGGCCAATTGAGCCATGAATCATGGGATGTCAGGAAAGCCCAGGTAACCAGTCATGGCAAGAAAAAAACAATCTAGCCAACAACAGTATCTTATGTAGCAAGAGTGTATGCAGGAACTCAAAGAACCACCGAAATCCACTACCAAGCTTGCCAGCTATTACTATGATAACACACGATTTAAAGAAAAATACAAAAGTAAAGAATGAACACATAAAGGGGACTCTTATACGGCTGAGTGTCAGAAATGCAATGGCCCAGAATTTTACATAGCAGCTAGATGAAGGACTCAGCCAGTGAATAAGTTCAAGTTGGTTTTAAGAAATCAGATCGAAGGAATATTACAAGATAGGAAAGACAAAGAAGTAAAGAAGAAGACAGTCATAATCATGAAAGGATCCCTTATCCAGGCCTAGAGACAGAAACACCCAGGAAAAAAATGCATTATGAGATTGAGCTTGTTCCAGTAGCTTATTAGTAGAACAGTCACCTGTAGCACCTGAGGTATATTAATCTAGGCAGTTTCAGGACACTCGTGACAAATGTACTTCACTAAAATGGGGTGATGAACGGCCATTAAGCCTTACCTGCCAAGCTAGCTCAGTCTTTTTCAGGGGAGAATTGTATTTTGCACATGATGGGTTTTGGGATATAACTTATAAGTAAAAGAAGAGCTGCTGGATATGCCATATCATGTTTATTGTTGAGCTGCATCCTGAATGAGGTGTACAATGAGGGACAATAAGTATGCTACATGTATGAACTGGAACATAAAGATCTACTGTGCATCTAAGATATTATTATTATTATTATTATAAGCTGCAAACAAGTCATTTGGACCACCTGCACTGGCCATTAAAAGGAAGTGGCAGAAGGCAGAAGCAATATGATTAGCAGCCCACAGCATGCAAAGTTAAGCATTTGACCCATTTAGGTTTGAGGGCTACAAATGGGGTAAATGAACTGCAAACTGAATAATGTGGTGGTCTGTGAACACTGCCTGGTGAAATCATTTCTACATCTTTTTCACAGTTGAGATGACTAGTAATTTGGAAATAATTTATATATGGCCTCTCATTTTATTAACATACTGATTGTCTGAATAAATATATGTTTTTCCACATGGTTGGCCTATTTACTAGCCGTAAGCATGAAACTTTATGCTCACTTCCTTTTATTTCCAGGACTTTTTTTCCTCTTCCCTCAACAGTTAGTGTTGGAAAAAGTGTATGGAGCAGGGATTCATAGTTAGTGCAGCATAATACAAATAAAACTTTTGTTATCCTTGTAATAAATGCCATCCATAATATTACAAAACAGGAAGAATCCAAGTGTAGTGAAAAAGCTACTTTAAAGTGTGACACACCTCTTATAGTGAAGGGAAAAGTTAGAGGCATCTACAGTTTACCTCTGTCTGCCTCTTAACTGCTCAAAATACTTTAGATAATTGTAGTAGCTGTTGTTTTTGTATCCTATTTCACAGAATTCATATATTAAGAAGCCCGCTATAACCAAGGGTGCATGTACAGGGGCATAAATCACTTACCTTTGTTTTTACTGATGTAATCTCCCCTGTGTGGGCCACTTTCATGATTAAGCATCCTTGGGCACCCTCTCCCCTGTGTGGTCTACTTTCATGATTAAGCAGCCTTGAGCACCCTCACCCCTGTGTGGTCTACTTTCATGTTTAAACATCCTTGAGCACCCTCTCCCCCGTGTGGTCTACTTTCATGTTTAGGCATCCTTGAGCACCCTCTCCCCCGTGTGGTCTACTTTCATGTTTAAGCATCCCTGAGCACCTTGTCCCCCTGTGTGGTCTACTTTCATGTTTAAGCATCCTTGAGCACGCTCTCCCCCATGTGGTCTACTTTCATGTTTAAGCATCCTTGAGCACCCTCTCCCCCGTGTGGTCTACTTTCATGTTTAGGCATCCCTGAGCACCTTGCCCCCCTGTGTGGTCTACTTTCATGTTTAGGCATCCTTGAGCACCCTCTCCCCCGTGTGGTCTACTTTCATGATTAAGCATCCTTGAGCACGCTCTCCCCCATGTGGTCTACTTTCATGTTTAAGCATCCTTGAGCACCCTCTCCCCCGTGTGGTCTACTTTCATGTTTAGGCATCCCTGAGCACCTTGCCCCCCTGTGTGGTCTACTTTCATGTTTAGGCATCCTAGAGCACCTTGTCCCCCGTGTGGTCTACTTTCATGATTAAGCATCCTTGAGCACGCTCTCCCCCATGTGGTCTACTTTCATGTTTAAACATCCTTGAGCATCCAGCAGTACATCAGTGCAGTTGCACTGCTCTTCATTCTGCAGGGTTTGCCTTATCACTAGTTTACAGTGATGAACACGTTCACTTTTACTTTCTGTATTTTAACAGCCACAGGAAAACTCTGCCTCAGGTCATTTATTTACCTTTACTGAGCTGGGTGTGCAGAATTGCTAGATGAGGTAGTAGAAAGGTTCAGTTCAACTGTTTTAAGCATCCTAAACAGCCTTGCACCATTATGTAGAAAGAGTGTAAAATCTTAAATTTGCCCGTTGGCTTACTAATCAGAGTAAAGGTCTTATACAAAATAGAGACAAGCCATGGAAAGAGCAGCAGAAACTTAAAAATAAAACCTACAGCGTTTTAAAGAACTTTGTATCATTACCAAAAAGCAAGTCAACCTTGATAAGAAACAATACTATTCTGACTTAAAAATAACCACAGATATAATCCCCCAAAAGTCTAGCCATTCATTAACCACATTTTACACCCAGGAATTAACAATGTCCCTAATCCTTGTCCCAAAACCTCTCCTTTAGAAACAGCCACCAAGTTTAAGTCATACTTCATTGACAGCATAGCTGTACTCACCAATGAATCCTTTCCTGACTCCCTTAACTCATGACTACAATCATCCACTAATACCCCCACCCTCACACTAAAGTAATTTTCAACCTCCTTCACAAAATGTTATTATCCAAACTTTCCCTTCTAGTATGGTAGACTGGGCTTTGAACACTGTTTTAGATGGTGTTTTAGTATACGAAAGACACTTATTACAACAAAAACGTACCAAAATTGATAGAGATACCAAAGATTTTAGGGAAGGCCATGACTTCACTTAGCCTAGGATTAATAGAGAAATGGGACATAATGTCTATGCGAAAGTAAATGCTGCCCATTCGCAAAATAACAAACAAATGGACGTTGTTAATGCAACACAGAATGCTACTTCTGTTCCTGCTCAGATAGTTGACACTACAGTGAATACTGCTTTGGATGTTAGTGGCAATGCCATTCATTTCAGTAATAAACAGAAGGAAGCAAATCCTATTAAGAATGTTCCAGCAGATAAAATAATTGAGAATTCAAATGTATATGTTCTTCCATCTTCGTCTGTGCAAAGTGACTGCACACAAAGTAATAATGATACTAATAGTGATGCGGTGACTACTGATCAACAAATAGTTAGGCCTAAGGTTCCTAGTAACAACAGGAATTCTATGGGTTTTCAACCATTTCCCCTTCCCATATCAATGGAGAAAGGGATGAAGAGAGATCGTTCTGCCAGTCGTGGCAGGACAAAGTGAAAACATTCAACAGAGAGACAATCCAATCAGAGTCTCAAGAGAATGTGACAACGAACAGTGACATCTTGACTGTGAATATTTCGAAGAGAGTATTGAGTGCAGATGAAATTAATGTCTTAAACAAAGGCTTAAGTTTTATTCCGACTAGTACTAATAATTTGACAGAAGTTTTAATAGACATTAAAATGTTTTTAAGAAATGTCTTATTACAATATGAATTTGGTACGTTGTCTAATGAAAGGAAAATTAGTTTTAAGAAACCAAGCACTTATATACCTAATAGTCATCCAATAACAGATGTGTTTTATAGCTTAGTAGTGGATGAATTACATGAATATTATAGTGACTCTAAAGCAAGCAAATCTAATAAAAGTTACAATAATTTTACAGTCAAAGGCAGGACAGCTTTATCCAGGTTACGGAATGATCATACTATGACAATGAGACCAGCAGACAAAGGTGGCCCTATAGTTGTAATGGGCTATGAAGGATATCAAGAAGCTATGTCTAAATTGTTGAGTGATGAAAAACACTACAGACTTATAGATAGTGATAGAGTCGAATAAATTACATATCAATTCTTTAATTTGATTACTGATTTAATCATTAGCTTTGATATTACCCCAGACTTGGGTAATTACCTGTTGGTAGAGTTTCCTATGATTCCTGCTATACAAGGTTTACCCAAAGTCCATAAAGACAGTTTAAATCCACCAGTGAGACCTATAGTCTCAGGGAAAGGCTGGTGTACCAAACCTTTTTCGGTATATGTAGAGAAAGCCCTAAGACCAGTACTTGACAAGAATGTTTTTGTTCTTAAGGACACTAAACAATTTTTGCTGGATCTATATGATTATATGAATACACAAATGTTAAATTCAGACATCTTAATTGTTACTTTAGATGTCCAGTCACTATTTACAGTGATACCTAATACCAATGGTATAGATTCAGTTAGAGAATATTTAACTGCATATAGTGATTTTGACCATAAACATATAGAGTTATTAAGTCTCTTTTTGGAAGTGATATTAGAAAATAACATCTTTGTATTTGAAGAAAGTTTTTATATCCAATGTGATGGTGTAGCTACGGGCACTTCATGTGACAATAGATACGCCAACATGGTATTGGCTTGTTGGGAAGAAAATTGCCTTTTTAAAAAGGACATCTATAAAAGGCATGTCTTGTTTTACTGTCATTTTGTAGATGACATTTTCCTTCTTTGGAATGGGAAAGTGGAAGAACTGGAAAAATTTGTTATAGACATGAATAGTATGACTAGCTTTCTGAAATGCACTTATAATTACTCTAATATTTACATTGAATATTTAGATGTATATATAGAGAGAGTTATGTATAATTATATTAACACAGGAGTTTACAGGAAGCAATGCCATAAAAATAATTTATTACATAGACGAAGTATGCATCCCCATTATATTTTTAAAAACATCATAAGGGGACAAGGCATGCGTATTTCTCGATTAAATGCCACATACACAGGCTATCATGAAGCTTTAAATGAGTTTAAAAGTAGACTATTAAGTCGAGGCTACAATGCAAAAGAAGTTGACAGGGGCCTTTTAGATTTGGATGTATTAAAGGAAGATAGAGCTGCACCTTATTTTTTCCATTAGGGTTGAACATGATAGAATTATTAAACAGGAAGATAAGAATATAAAAATACCAATGTACTATACAAATGATAACAAAGCCATTTACAATATTATTAACAATCACTGGAAGATACTTACTAGTAGTTCTGATTTTTAGGGAGATTGTGGAGATAAACCATCTTTTAGATTCAAAAATA
Organism: Protopterus annectens; assembly: GCF_019279795.1. NCBI lineage: Eukaryota > Metazoa > Chordata > Ceratodontiformes > Protopteridae > Protopterus > Protopterus annectens. Next base: position 517,892,449 of record NC_056736.1, read on the forward strand.
GACCCAATCTTAAAAAACTATTATGTTTTAACACTAACAGATATATTTCAAATGATGTCTCGAAAACCAAGCCATGTGGACATTGTAACTATTGCAACTATATGAACACCAAGGGCCACTTTATTCATCCAGATACTGGACAGTTGTATAAATTTAGAATAGATGCTGACTGTAATACAGCGAACATAGTTTACATAGCTGAATGTGACACGTGTATTTCATTCTATATAGGGAAAACCAATAGATCTTTTTGAACAAGGATCAGAGAACATCTATATGCTATTAAAATACAGTATCAGAACAATGCCTTAGCCAAACATGTTCTGTTGTGTGATAACCATCATACATTTAAATTCATGGCTATAGATGTTATTAATCCTATCATTAGACAAGGAAACATTAGGAACAGTACTGAAAAAAAAGAAATGACATGGATTTTGAAACTCAGAGCAGATAGAGGTCATGGTCTTAATGAAAGGGCATCTCTTAAACCTGTCTTAAAAGCCCATTAGGGAATTACATAATATAGTATACATATGCTTATACAATACTCATCATACACAATAAATTTATATGTTTAGGAAGTATACGTATTATAAATGAATAGGTATGTTTAAGATTATTTATCTTTTTTATAATTTTTGTATTTGTGTTTATTAGCATGTATGTTTTTTAAATATGTTTTTTAAATATGTTTTTTAAAATTGTGTATAGTAAGATACGATATAGCAAGGCTTGTATTTTAGATATATTCATATATTTTTTAACTTGACTTTTCAAGTATAAGTGCTTTCTGATGTATTAAATGTTGTTAAAGGTTAACACATAATTAACAATTAAGTTACGTCATGATTCACCGTTAGTACATATAGGAGTCTTTGTAAAAATGTGCTATTTGGTCTGAAGAAGCTGTTGTGAAAGCGCTTACCTGTGCACTTTATTAAATTACTATCTCTAGTAGAAGAAGAAGTATAGTTTTATTTCACTTCTGAGTTTGATGCATGGTCGCACACACCAAAAAGTTTTTTACTTGTGTTACATTTTATTCTTTTCTTGGTGTGTGGCATTCACTCCGTTGAGTGTACTATTTGTTATTATCATATCTTCTTTATCCCTAGACTTACCAAAAGCTTTCAACACTGTGTCGCATAAAACACTCCTACTACAACTGTCCACAAACGGTATCTCACAACCTACTCTTCAGAGGTTTAATTATTACTTGCGGACACTACCAGACTGTCAAGTGGAATTCTCCCCTTTTCCCTTTTTTACCATTATTACAGTTATCTCACATGGCTCTATCCTTTGCCCTCTTTTGTTTAATGTCTTTATAAACAATCTTCATACTTCCATGCAACAAGTGTCTCTTGTATGGTATGCAGATAAGTCCACCCTTATATACCTGTCAGACAATCTAGAAAACTTTGAAAAGATTATACAACATGCCTTTAACTCTCTTGGAAACTGGCTTTGTAACCACCAACTCCGTCTTAATCCAAAGAAAACCAAACTCCTTTTATTTTTCCCCAAATCACTTCCCCTAGAGAAACATAACTTTAAAATCACATCCCTAGACAATATGTCAGTTGAAGAAGTGCCCCATCCAAAAATGCTGGGAGTTACAATAGATGACAGCCTCAAATATGACTCCACATACAGAGCAATATAAAAAAAAAACACAAAAGATAGGAATGCTATATAGAGCCAAACAAATCTTTAGTGCATTCACCAGAGTCCCTCTTGCTACTACATACGTACTCCCCTCTCATTTACCCTACAATTTAAACTAGGACAGCATTACAACAAGATTTGCAGCTAATACAATCACAGAACACATCAGTGTTCTGCACTAAATTGGCTAAAACTATCCCACTAACTAAATTATATCCAGCCTCTCTTAATACACAAAACTCAATTTAATCCCATTTCTTGCTCACCTGTAAGTAAATTCTCCACCGCTACCTGTATCTATACATACATACATATACTGAAACATGTAACCTTATAAATTTCTACTTTGGACCTTTTCTCCCCGAGCTTCCGCTGAAAAAGGGCTTTAACCCAGTTGGACTATCCCGGTTAACAAATGTCAAATAAATAGATAGATAGATAGATAGATAGATAGATAGATAGATAGATAGATAGATAGATAGACAGATAGATAGATAGATAGATAGATAGATAGATAGATAGATAGATAGATAGATAGACAGACAGACAGATAGATAGATAGATAGATAGATAGATAGATAGATAGATAGATAGATAGATAGAAAGATAGATAGATAGATAGATAGATAGATAGATAGATAGATAGATAGATAGATAGATAGATAGATAGATAGATAGATAGATAGATAGATAGATAGATAGATAGATAGATAGATAGATAGATAGATTGATCTATAGATAGATAAAAAGATAGATAGATAGATAGATAGATAGATAGATAGATAGATAGATAGATAAAAAGATAGATAGATAGATAAATACTTCCCAAACTATCACCTTCAGTGTTTTGACAAAAGTCTACTTGACATGTATAAGTGTTACAAAAACTGTGGTCAAAGTCTGTACTCTGTACACTGTGCAGCAAAAGTCTGGAATTCAATCCCTGCACCATTCAGGGAAAAACACAACATTCACTTATTTAAGCTGCACCTGAAAGAATTCCTCTCAGACTGCTGTTTATGCACATATGCTGCTCTCCTGGGTAAAGCTTTCAGCTCATTCTCCTCTAATGCCTATGGCCACCCAGTCGCTTCTTTCTCTTACTGTTATTTCCCTTTACTCCTATTTCCCATATCTACTCCACTTATTACCTAGACAAAATATTTATTTTTTACTCTCTCTTCCTTTCCTCTCCTCCTTATTCACTGTTTGATTGTTCTACTCTGACATTTGCTTTATGAGTGAATAATAAACTCTCAGACTTACAACATCGGCATGTTCCAGTGCTATATCATATTGTATTTTTCCTTGTTTTAATGATACCATATGTGTATTATTCTACATGTCATATGTGCATCGATATTTGCATTAATCCATGTGTTTAGATGATATCAATTTTCACCTACGTAAATGTATTTTCTGTTCTTTTATTTGTGGAGTTTTTCCCCCAGCCTTCACTGAATAGAAGTGAAAGTATTCAGTCTGACTTTTCTAGTAAACAAATATCAACAAATAAATAAACTATTGTTCTATTTCTCTTTCTCAGACTGGTATTTTAAACCTTATAAAGCAGTTTGTCACACAAGTAAAAATTTTCAGCACAGGATATTCTGAATCTAAAGATGGAGCTATGGTTTTTAATAAAGACTTTGAGCTGCCTGGAGGACTCCTATACTTGTTTTCTGAGTCATAACTGGGGAAAAATTTGAACTCATGGCCTTTCATCAAATTCACAGACATTGCAGCAGACAATACGACCACCATCAATTTGACACCTTAAAAATATATGTGTTTTTTGGGGGGAAATTCCCCTTTGTAAATATACTAACTATAAGACTGCTCATCCTTATGGGTAGGAGAAAATTCTATTGTCTCAATTTTCCATAATCTTAGAAGAAATACAGTTGCAGTGTGTGAGTATACAGAACTAAATAAAATGAAATTGACTGAATCTCTACTTTATTGAACTTGCTTAAATCCCATTCTCCCAAAATGTCAGTGTAGGGGTTCAGTGGTGTTACTCACCTCCTACTATCCTATATACCATGCCTTCATTGAATTTAGGAAGGCTGTTACTGTTTCCCAAAATCTGCTAATACAACTATGTGAATATGACCAGTATATAATATGTGATATGGTACCTTTTCATACATTGTTTTATACAGAAGCAGTGCTTTTAAAGTCTGAGAAGCAATTTTAAACATTAGAAGTGTGCAGTTTAAAACTCCTTTAATGCATATTCTGCCAACCAGTTTTTGTTTTGATATTACCTTTTTATGTTCATACCTCTAAATTGATAGTGTAACCTGTATCAGCCATATTGATTCATTTTTTTTCAGATTCTATTTGTGAACTTATGTTTTATGAAACCTGTGATGGGTCTAAATGATTTATGAAACTTACTATTGATAAGATGAAACATGTCATAAAGAAGTAGTTATATTTTTTGGCTTACCTAGAATCCAAAAATATCAACTTCAGATCTAGACTTGCTCGGAACATAAACATGTTGCTGTGAAGCTTAATCTCTGTAATGGCACTGGGAGGCAGGGACTGTCCTACAGCCACTAGACCAACGATTTGGTAACAAGAATCATAGATAGTCAAATCCAGCACATACTGTCGGATCTTGAGATAGCCACTGCAGTGTATCACCTGAAGACAAAACAAAATGGAGTTCTTAAAAAAAAAAGGAATAAAGATATTTTGAATGAATTAATGAAAGTATAAAAAGGGATCAGATGCAGAATTTTTAATATCTGGAAATTCAGAAGCTGGATGAGCTGTATAATGCTAAGATCCATTGTTTGCCTTTGAGTGAATTACTGAATTCAGCACATGTTTCAAAACATCTTTTTTCCAGTAAATTTTTAAAATATACCCTAGACAGAGTGGACGTGATAGTGCACCTAAAATACTATGCTTGAGGCTTATTTTCCCTATATTACATACAATTGTAGTCCTGTAATGTTGCTTGATAGCCTATCAGAAACCATTTTATCAAATACCATGTCATTTTACTGTGGGAAGCAATCCTCCCAGGCCCTTAAATTTCACGCAAGCATTAAATGAGGTCACTAAAACTTGGTGCATGGGCAGCACTGACTGCAATATCAAAAAGAGTACATGCTTCTGCAAAGTCCATATGTTTAAACACTTAGCTGTTCCAATAGTGACTAGACACTCTTCTGGAAAACTGTTGAAATAATGATGATGTAACAAACAGTCTAAATACCGAGTACTGATGAAACTCAAATGAGCAATCATGAGCTAATATACAGAAATCTACAGAATAAAAGATACTCATATTGGGATTAAGTGCACAGACTAATGGTAACTACTTCAAAATGTTCATTTCTAACTTTGATATTTCATGCAGACTGCTAAAATATTTTCAAGCACAACTATTTAAATGGCAATAATTTGAGACAGCATGGCATAATTGAATAATGGTTTGCTGCATCTAAAATACCAGACATAAATTTGGGGTTGTAGGTATTATACAGCAGCCAATATAAAGCTAGTACTAGAATTTCTCAGCATGGTGGTTAGCATTTCTGCCTCAGTGTTTGATTCTCCAGTTTAGTTTGTGGCTTGGGTGCCTTCTCTGTGGAGTTTATATGTCATCCTTTTGTAAACATAACTTTTTAACAGGTGATCCAGTTTCCTCACACCCCTAAAGACATGCAAACAGCTGAAAGTACAGTTGTGTAAACTTACCATAAATGTAGATGTTCAAGTGTATTCACTGTTGCAGTCATTACATTTGGGTTATCTGCCTGCAGGTAGCCCTCAGCCGGCCGGAATATCAAAGTCTTGGATTCCTGCATCGGATGCTGTCTCTTCTTCCATGACGTCAAGTCGTCAGGGGTATAAAACATGCTGCCGACATCATTACATCAGTTTTTCTTGCCCCAGATATCAGGTGCCCCCATAATGGAAAGCAATTATATGTTAGGTTACACCGCCAACAAAAAGCAAATACATCAGAAAGCTGAAATACACTTAAACAAGAAGAAAAGTATAGCCAAGAGAAGTCAGGGGGCTGGAGGGAGGGTAACCAGGACTGCAACAGTGAATACACTCGAACATCTACATTTATGGTAAGTGTACACAACTGTACTATGTTCTTTGTGTTTCACTGTTGCAGTCATTACATTTGGGTTGATTCCCAAAGCTAAGGAAGGGAGGAGGAAGTTAGAGCATTAGGACCAGATATTAAGCCCTGCAAAACTGCAGTGGCAAAACCAGCTCTGGATTTAGAAAAAAAATAAAAAAAATAGGCATGTGGAAATGCTTGGTGAAGGTATGTACAGAGCTCCAGGTAGCAGCTTCTAGGATATCCCTGGTAGGGTCACTTCTGAGAAAGGCTGTAGAGGTAGATGCAGCCCTGGTGGAATGTGATCTTATCCCCTGTGGGGTAGGTTTTCCAGAAATGAATGCAATGGGCTATCCACTTAGAAATGGTTTGCTTTGAAATGGCCTTCCCCTCTGCCCCTGCAGCAAAGCCAACTAGCAGCTGTTCAGATTTTCTGAGAGGCTTAGTCCTGTCCAAATAAAATCTAAGTTGCCTGTGCATGTCCAAAGAGTGCAGTATTCGTTCTCCTTTGTTTTATGGATTTGGGAAAAAAGTAGGCAAATGAATGGACTGATTAAGGGCAACACTAGACACCACCTTGGGCATAAAGGAAGGATTGATCCTGAGGGACACCCTGTCTGCATGGAAGATGATGAATGGCTCCACTGCCATGAGGACCTGTAATTCAGGCACTCTTCTTGCTGAAGTGATGGCTAGAAGGAAGGCTGTTTTCCAAGAAAGGAATTTCAACTCTGCAGTTGCAGCTGGCTCAAAAGGAGGTAGAGTGAGCTTTTCCAATACAAAGTTAAGGTCCCAGGCTGGAGTAGGGGCTCTCCTGGGTGGTCTTAAATTTTTGGCCCCTCTGAGGAATTGCTTTAGCAGGGGGTGAGAGAAGAGGGGTGGTTTAGTATTATAATGAGCTGAAATGGTAGAGGCATGAATTTTAATTGACGAGAAGGAAAGGCCCTTGTGGAGCATCTCTGTTAAGTACTGAAGAATATGCAGTATGCTGGGCACCGCTGTGCCCATCCCCTGAATCTGGCTCCAGGAACAGTATCTTTTCCACTTTTCAGCATAGGATTTTCAAGTACTAGGCCTCCTTGCCTCCAGAATGACATCTAGCACCTGCTTACTGAGGGATGTTATTGGAGAGCTCAAGGAATTAGCCAGGCTGCAAGGTTCAGGGTTTGAAGTGGAGGGTGCAGAATCTGGTCCTCCTGCTGGGAAAGCAGGGAAGAGGTCTGAGGCAGGTTCCATGGTTCCAGCAGTGACATACTGCGCAACAGTGGGTACCGGTGTTGGTGTGGCCAGTCTGGTGCAATCAGTATTGTCCTTGGTTTGTCCTGTTTGATCTTTAGCAGAACTTTTGAGAGGAGAGGCAGAGGGGGAAAGGCATAAACTGAGAGGCTTTCCCAGGTGAAGGACAGGGCATCCACTTTCCAAGCTTGACTGTGGGAAGTCCTTGTGCAGAATTTGTCCAATTGGTAGTTCTGAGGGGAGGCAAACAGGTCTATCTCTGGATTCCCCCATTTGTTTCTCAAAAGGTTGAATATCTTTGGTTCCAGTTTCCACTCGTGTGGGTTCATGAGATTTCTGCTTAGGTCGTCTGCCAGTAAATTTAGATTGCCTGGCAGGAAATGAGCTTGTAGGTGCACTTGGTAGCTCAAGGTTGCGTTCCACAGAGCCATGGCTAGTCTGCAGAGAGGGTACAAGTGGGTTCCCCCCTGCTTGTTTATGTACCACATAACAGTGGTGTTGTTTGTCTTTACCAATGATTGTCCTGGAAGAATGTGGTCCTTGAAGGCTGTCAGGGAATTCTGTACAGCTAACATTTCTTTTTGATTGATATGCAGGTGCATCTGACTTGGGTTCCATTTGCCCTGAATGCACTGCCCTGCCAAGTGAGCCCCCCATGCATAGTCTGATGAGTCTGTTGTTAGGGTTTGGGCGGCAGGGGGCAGAGTGAATGGGAGCCCCTTGTTGTGGTAGTAGGCCTCTGCCCACCAAAGGAACTCTGTCTTTATGCAAGGAATGATAGGAATCATTGATTCTAGGTCCTGATAATGTTGACACCATAGGCTTTTTCGATACCATTGTAGTTTCCTCATATGCGGTCTTGCATATAGAATTAGTAGAATGCAAGAGACCATGAACCCCAGGGCTTGCAGGATTTTCCTTGCAGATAGCTGGGTCTTTGTTGCCAGTAGTTTGAAGTAGGCTGTCAAACAAAGTTGCTTCTCCGGCCTGAGGTAAGCCATCTGGGAAGTTGTGTTCAAGCTTGCTCCCAGGAATACAATTTGTTGGGAGGGTACTAGATGAGATTTCTTTTCGTTTATGGTGTACTCCAGTGAGGTTAGAAGTTTCTTTACAAATGCCAGATGTTTTAGTAGCATGTCCTGCCTTTCTGCCTGAATTAGACAACCGTACAGGTATGGGTATATTTGAATATTTCTTTGCCTGCAAAATGCAATGACTGGAGCTAGACACTTTGTGAATACCCTGGGCGCAGTAGATAAGCCAAAGGGAAATGCAGAGAACTGATAGTGCATGGAGCCTGCTCTGAAGCGCAGGTAATTCCTGCAAGATTCCCTTATTGGAATGTGCAGGTAAGCTTCCTTTAAGTCTAAGGTTGCCAGCCAGGCATCTTTGCGTAGCATAGGAAGCAGCTGTTGAAGTGTTAGCATTTTGAATTTTGGGATTACCAAAAAGGTGTTTAAAATAGAGAGGTACAGGATAGGACGCCAGGAGCTGTCTTTTCTGGGTACCAGTAAAAGTCTTGAGTAAAAACCTTGTCCCCTTTCTTCTGCTGGGACAGGTTGAATAGCCCTGATACTTGGAAGAGAGAGAGAACCTGCTGTTGAGCCTCTGTCCACTGATTTGGGGGTAGGTCTGGCCAACCGTTTGGGGTTGGTAAGGTGTGGAAGTGAATCTGTATCCTTGGAAAACTATATTTAAAATCCATTTGTCCTGGGTAATGAGTTCCCAGCTTTTTGCATGCAGGGTGATCTTTCCCCCTAAAGGAGCAGGCAGTTGAGCAGGGCCTGGAAGGTTTAAGGTTAAGTCATTGTGCATTTTTCCATAGGGGGGTGTCTTACTACTTCCAGCTTTGGAAGTGGGAGCCCCCCACTGCTTAGGCCTGTGAGTACCTTAAGACTGTAGCCTAGGTGGTCTGCTATTCCTGCATTTGGACTGAGAAGGCCTGGGAGAGACAGGAAAGGACCATTTCATAGAAGGCCAATGCCTGCTAAATCTAGGAGGCTGTACTTGCAGGAAATCTTTAACAGTTTGCATAGATTTCGCTTTTTCCTCCATCTTTTTAAGGACTTCTTCTGCTTTGTTGCCAAACAGGCGGTCTTGGTTTAAGGGAGCATCCAGTAATTTAGCTTTAACATAATCTGGCAAATTTTGCTCTTAAGCCGAGCATGCCTTCTAAGTACAGACCCAGTGACAGCAGCCCTGCAAGATGCTTCTAAAGAGTCAAAACCACATTGCAAAGTATGTTTAGCAACTTGTTCAGCAGAATGCATTAAATCCTGTAATTCTTTATTTTCAGCACAGTCAGGAATCAACATAATTTTCTGTTTAAGTAGTCCTATAATATGCTGCTGATACTTTAACATATGAAACAGGCAGTTCAATGCCCTAATGGCCAAAGTAGCAGAAGAGTATACCTTCTTACCCCATCTGTCCAAGGCACTGGAATCTCTATCAGAGGGGGTAGGGTTTTTGGCAGTAGTAGCCTTAATGCCTTTAGGTCTTTGGGAAATGGTCTCTGGGACCTCAGTAGGATTCTTGAAGAGGAACTTGTGAGAGTCAGGTACTCTGTAATACCTGTCAGGCTTCCTGGGAGCTGGAGGTAAAGTGTCTGGGGCCAGGCTAGATTCCAAGTAGGCATCATCTACAATGTCCAGGACAGAAGGGATAGCTAAAGACCTGTGTTGAGGGAGGAGTAAGAATTTCCTAAGCCTCTTTTGGAGTCAGAGTAATCCTGCCTTTCCCAATGGAAATGCTCCCTAAGAGTGGGCAAGGTTTCACCAAAAGATAAATCTTCTGGAGAGGAAGCAGAGAGAATGGAATCCTCTACATCAGAATCCTCATAGGTAGATAAGGGCAAATCCTGGAAATCAGAAGAAACAGAAATTTCAGAATCCTGATCAGAAGAATCAGAAGGAAAATCAGTTCTAGGTCTCTTCGAGGGAGAAGGCTGGCTTCCCCCGATTAAAGTAATAAGGTCTTCAGCCATTCTTATCATTTGTTTTTTAGGCATATGGGCCTGACCATGCAGTTTGGACGTCGGTTTTCTAGGCGTGAGTCGAGTTTTAGGCCTTGAAGAAGAAGATGGCATCGGTTTGAAATGCAAGTCAGTAGACCTGAATACACTCTCAGAAGCCGGTGCCTGCACAGCGGCTCTGGACCCATCCAAGGTAGAGACATCTGCAGGTTCCATAGTCGAAGAAGCATTTCGCAGTGTACCGGACTCCGAATGGGTCTCAGTAGAGGCCTGCGAATCTGAAGTAGCGGGTATCAGGGGCTGTGAAAGCTCCTCACTGAGTACCAGCGAACTGGCGACTAGCTTAATGGAAGTGTCGTTGGCAGCTTTGGACCTATGCGGTCTGTCTCTGTCTTTATCTTTACGTTTTTTCAGAATGTCGGTAGTCGGATGACTTACCAAAGCTATTTCTGGATAGTTAAACCAAGTACCAAAATAATTTGCTGGAAAAAAAAAGCAACAACGAATAGTCTGTGGGTTGAATAAGGCACAAAACTTACAATGAGGGATATTGTGGTCTGGGCCTAAGCAAGGACTGCAGTATGAATGAAAATCTTTATGAGATATTTGCTTTCCACAGGTAATACAATTGGTAAATTTTACTGACATCGGTTAAGAGCAAGAAAAAGGATCCCCAATGGAGTACTTAGATTTTTTGAAGACTTCCGTTCTGAAACTCGAAAACGAAAATTTCAGGAGTTGGCCGACTGGCACTTGTGAACTGCTTCTGCTTCGGGCACCACGTGGCAAGAAAGACTGATGTAGTGGTGTCGGCTGCATGTTTTATACCCCTGATGACCTGACATCATGGAAGAAGAGACAGCATCTGACGCAGGAGTCCAAGACTTTGATATTCAGGCTGGCTGACGGCTACCAGCAGGCAGATAACCCAAATGTAATGACTGCAACAGTGAAACACGAAGAACATCTGGTTTGGTGCATGTGTGTGTAAAGTTTTATGTGTGTGTGTGTGTGTGTGTGTGTGTGTGTGTGTGTGTGTGTGTGTGTGTGTGTGTGTGTGTGTGTGTGTGTGTTTGCCTTATGATGTACTGGTGCCCTGTCCAGGACTGCTTCTCTATGTTATACCCATTAGTTTCTAGAAAAGGTTCCAGTTCCTATGCAACCATGAAAAGAATAAAGATGGCATTGAAATAGCAATGAAAGAACCTATACAAAGTTGTTTATGTAATAAGTTCTTTTTCTGTACCTGAATAGAGAAATGCCAAATCTATTTCAGATTAAGATGTTATTTTTAACAAGCCCACTACTTACTTTTCTAAATCAAATTTTCCTCACATAGAATGCAAAACAAATACAGCATGGTCACACTGCTAACATGTCATGTCATCGCATTTTAACATCACCCTTGCTAACATTTCTGAGGTATTCTATAATCATGTATGGAAATCCTGAAATAATACTACAATATTTCAAATCTGAACCAAAATGTTATTACAAATTAATACAAGTTTTAAAGCAGGCTTTGCTATTCCTCGGGAAACTAGTTAAAAAAGAAACATTGAAGTGCACGTTATATATTGTAAAATTACAGGACACAGTTAACTGTATTTCATTTTCTTAACAGCTCATTTTCTTGGTTGAGGGTAAATGGAGAAAGGATTATTTATCCATTTTTGCTACAAGTGTCAAACTCTACTTGTCATTTCCCTCCTGTAACCATAAAACTATTGACAAAATCACCCCAAAGGACTTCTTTTGTGCACTTAAAGATGTGGAAGTTAAAGCAGCAGTCATGACCAGATCAGACAACTGTGCACTATATTTAAGAATAGTCTGTCCCATCATCATATTTAACCTGTAGTAACCAGACTCCTCCCTACGTAACAATCCAGGCAAAAAAAATAATTACATTGTTGTGGGTTATTACCACTCTAACACCATGTTTTTTTACATGGATTTAAATGAACATTTAGAATCCATTGATATCAAAACAAATCCATTCAACATTACATTCAGTTTAAAAGAATAAATGAAAGCAAATGTATTACTCCTAGCTCACAAGTCTTTCTTATGACTAAGAACTGCATGTCAGCTCCAACCATCTCAAAAAGGAATATTGACAGAGATAAAAAATACTGCCATTATCTGGTAGGATACATTTCTTCTTAAAAGCAGCAGGCAAAAGTTGCTCTCTTGATTTAATGTTACAAAATGTGATTGTTACAGGTTGCTACCTTAAATATTCTGCTGAAGATCTTACTATCCTCTGAACTCTATCAGTCTTGACACATCCTTTCCCGCCTGAATTCATAAAAGTTTTAAATATTTTCCTGAGCTACACAGCCTAGATCCAGTTGTGTATCCTACATTTCCAATATGTCAGTAATTCACAAAAAATTCATGCAAACCTGAGTTTTTACAACCAATACATTTGTGATAAGCTGTTCTGGGACTTAAAAAGTTTAAACATTATCTTTGTCTGTCCTCAGCTGCATAAACTGTAAGTTTCCAGTCTATCAGTGCAACTAGTTCCTTTTACAAATTTTTATTCTTCATTTCTAACGTGTATTTCATAGTGATATGTTGAACCCTTGCACAACAAGCTTTAACTAATCCACCTTCTAAATGATAATCAGTATAAAATGAAATTGATTCTTGACATATTTAAAAAAACAGGTAGAATCAATTGCATGTTTTGAAATTAATATAATACAACTTGGCAACCTGGCACACTTGCAGTTGGATCAAAGTACCCTACAACGTAGTTCATAAAGTTTAAAATAACTAAACTCTCCAGATTTATTCCCTTCCCTACAAACACCTGCTCCTGTATATACTTGAAAAGAGATCTTCTCTACTTTTTTGCTAGAAAACATGTTATTACTCAGTTCATCAAAATGAATGCACTGTTAAAGTACATTATATATGCTTACTTGTTTGTATTTTAACAGAGATATAGCAATGAGAAAAAAATCTCTTTTTTTCTGAAAAAAATTACTAATATTTTAAAAGAAGAAAGCAAAGATTACAAAAAGATAAACTTTAAAACATAATATAATACAGGTATATGATGAATCATCATTTTAAAGAAGAAATAAAATTGTAACTATTTACAATATATACAAAAGCCAGTGAGACCAAATGAGAAAAAAAAATCTCACCAGTTATTTGGGTATCTTTAGAATTTTCCAGTGCAATAGACATGCTCTCTTGGGAGTCTGAACTAGGTACTCATACTTTTTTTTTACTAAATATTTTTTATTATTTCAAATAAGATGTCTTAAGAAACATTACATGAAATAAAGATAAATAACATATTTACAATTCTAAAACATTACTAACTTCAAACCATTATATAACTATTTACATTGGTGTCTATGCAAATAACATTGAAATTCTATATTATATAAAGTTAGAAACATAAGATTATATGTCTTCTTCAATCTTTTCGAGTATTTCCAGTACTTTCATCCAAGAGTAATAGTAAGAAGTAGATCTTTTAGTTCTGTTCTTCACTGTTAATATTTCCATGTGAGCAACTGAACATAGGAGAAGCCTCATTTTTCCAGTGTATAGTTATGATTTTACATGAACTTGCCAATAGTGACCATAGGATTTTAGTGTCTTTTTTGGTACACAGTTTGGAATAGGAGAGTTGAATAAAATTAAAGACTTTGTTAATTGAAAATTATCATTATAAACAGTCTGAAAAAAATAGTTAATGGATTTCCAGTACATATTGAGACATATACAATAATAAAAAACATGGTGCCAATCTGCTTTTATCTTGGTATGGCATCTCCAACATTGATCTTCAGTAGAATACATTTTGGTTAACCCATGTGGTGTATAGAAACTTCTGTGTAGATATCTCCAAGTGAATAATTGCCAGTATTTTGATAATGTAGAAAATTTGGAAGATTTTAGAATATTACTTTTTTTTTCTTCAATTGGAGGATGGTTGTTTATTAAAGTATAATAATCCCAGTATGATTTTTCATGATAGTTTTTTGTTTTTTTAACAATTTTATAGATATTAGACAAATAACCTGTACCCTGATAAGGCTGTTTTGTGATAAGAATAAGGTATTCAATGAGTTTTGGAGCTTCATGTCTAACTGAAGGTTGCATTTGTTCTATTTTATTTATAAGAAAATGCCTTAGATTTTGTAAAAACAACCAATTGTCTTTATTTATATTATAGTTATAAATTATCTGTTCATTTGTTAGAATTTCCCTTTCTCTATAAGTTGATGCCAAAAGAGTAATGTTTCTTCTTTAAGTATATTTATTTTAGATATTTGGAATGTATCTAGAATATTTGGTGTAAAAGCTATAGGGAAAATAAGAAAAATCCAAGAATTAATATTTGGTATTTTGTTTATATATGTTTTGAACACTGAAAGTGTAGAGCTTATATAGTTTGATGGCAATTTATTAATATTATTCCTTTTCCCTAAAAAATAATCTTTTAACATCCATATAAGGGGTGATGATATTACTGTTAAGTTGTCTTGTATGTGATTATAATTGATTTCTATGTAAATATGCTCATGGGCTTGTTTCCATATAGGTGTGTATGAATTATTTAACCATAGTGTTATGTTTTTAATAACAGATGAGGTAATATATAAATCAATATCTGGTAAATTAATTCCATCGTCTTCCCAATCTGGTAAATGTTTATTTAAGGCTATACGGGGTTTATTTGGAAACCATAGAAAATTTAAAATTAGTTTATTGTATCTTTGAATAATATATTTGGGACGTGGCAATGCAAAATTTTGTATTAAGTATAATATTTTGGGAAATATGATTATTTTAATAAGATATAATCTGTCTGCTGTTGAAAAGATATATTTATTCCAGTAACCAATTGTTTGTTCTATTTTGTCTAGTATTTTATTATAGTTAAATATTAGAGAATCTGTTAATTCATTGAGTAGATTTATTCCCAGATATAATAATTTACTTTCTATTACTATATATTTGGAAAATCTTTTGTTTATATTATTTTTTTTTACAATTACAGGGCATCATTTTAGTTTTGTTTTCATTAAATTTTAAGCCTGAAATATTTTGAAATGTATTCATGGAGTTAAATAGAGCATTCAAAGACTCATTTGCATCTGAGAGAGTTAATAGTATGTCATCAGAAAAGAGTTGGATTTTAAGGTTTAACATTTTATTAATACAAATGCCCTTTATGTTACTGTTTGATCTGATTTGATTTGCAAAGGGTTCTATGAGTAATGCAAATAACAATGGTGATAAAGGACAACCTTGTTTAGTTCCCTTTTTGATTGTTATAGGGCCTGATCTATGCGATCCTAGTTTAACATATGCAGTAGATTTTTCATATAGTATTTGGATAAGATTATTAAAATTAGAAGGAAAGTTATATTCTTTTAAAACTAGTGAAAGAAAGTTCCAGTTAACCAAATCAAAAGCTTTATTAATATCTAATGAGATTACATTTAAATCTAGGACTTTATGTTTGCTATAATCTATTAATGTTAGTATTCTTTTAATATTATCTGAAGTATTTCTTCCTTTAATAAAACCTGTTTAATCTTTGTGAATTAAGAAAGGAAGAAAGTGTTTGATCCTATCTGCATATATAGCCATAAACATCTTATAGTCTATATTGCGTAATGATATTGGCCTATATGAGGAACACTGCTTTTCATCTATATCTGGTTTGAAAATTGGGGATATCAATGAATATTTCCAAGAGGGTGGTATATTCAAATCTTTCTTGGCTATATCATATACTTTTAATAATAAGGATATGGCTTGATTGGGTATTAATTTATACATTTCTGGTAGCATATTGTCTGGGCCAGGTGCTTTATTTGTCTTGAGCTTTTTAATTTGTGATTTTAATTCTGTCATATTGATTGGTTTGCTTATAATGTCTATTTGTTCTTGTGTTAATTTAATATGAATATTATTTTCTAAGTATTTTTTTATATCCTTAGTAGGTGTATCTTGAGTGTTTATGGAATTATCAATGTTAAATTGGAGTCTGAATGCTTCTAAAATATCATTTAGTTCCGTAACTCTTTTGTTAGTATTAGGAATAAATATTTCTTTTATTTGCTTAGATTTAATTTTTTTTTCTATTAGTTAAGTGTCTCAAGTGTGCTGAATTAGTAGAGTATGAGTTTATTTTTATCTTTTCTAAGTTAATCATAATCTTATGATGTTACAGTTCTGTATACTTCTTATTGATTTGTGTAAGTTCTTGAACTTGAGTAGCATTACCCTTTTGTATTTCCAGTTTCAATTTATCTGCTTTGTTTTGTAAGTCTAGCATACCTTTATTCCATAACTTCCTTTTATTTATGTACCAGGATAATATTTTCCCATATGTAACTGCTTTTAATGAATCCCAGACATATATTTCTGAAATATCTTCTGTGTAATTTATTTCTAGAATGTTTTTGATTGTTTCTTCATAAAAGTCTTTGAAATCTGTCAATTTTGTGATATAGGAAGGTATACTAGTAATGGGATTTGAATAAAATGGTGTAAGCTCTATCTCAAAGACTATGACATTATGATCAGATAAGGGACAATTTATAATTTTGACTTTGTCAATTTTTGTTATTAGGTCATTGGCAACATATATTCTATCAATTCTAGAGTTAGTTTTATATCTATGAGAATAAAATGTGAAGGTTAGTGAGTCTGGTTCTGCAAATTCATTTATATCTTTTAAATACAATGTATCTATAAATTTTGATAGTCCTTTAGAGATAGGTTGTTTTATTTATTTATTTATTTTTGTTTTATTTTACATTTGTTGACCGGGATAGTCCAGCTGGGTATATGTCCATTTTCAGTGGAGGCCTGGGGAGAAAAGCTCCAAAGAGACAATTAAACAGAACATACAGACAAACTTGGGTACATATTTTGCCTAGATCCTTTAAGGTATCTAGTTAATGACACTTACAGGTATAAATTGCAGACATTTATAGATTAAAGTTACTGACAGATACATATTTCAACTAGATCCAGTAGGGTATCTAGTTATTGACACATATAGGTATGGGCTGCAGACACTAGACGGATACAGTTGCAATAGTCATTAAACAGTATTATATTGTTAATAGTAACATTGTTATATGAATATTATCATAACTTTGATATGGTACATGTTTATATGCAAGTAACAGATATGACTCTAGTTTAGGACAATAGTTACCATAGTACTGAAGTGGTGCTGGTATTAGTCTGGAGTAGAGCATGGACATAACCATTTGTTACTGAGGAAGTTGCGGATAGTTTTGTTAAATTTAGGCAGTGAGGTTATCAGGGATAGGATGTGGGTACGGAGTTCCAGATTTTGGCCACATAAGAGGAGTAAAGGGAATCTCCTGCATGGTTGTTGGATTTAGTAATAGCTAACTGTAGTTTATCAGTTGAGCGGAGTTGCCTGGAACATGAATATTGTTGGATAATGTTACCCAGTGAAGAAGATATATTTTGTTGATAGAGTATCTTGTGAGTAGTAACTAGATGACTATAGATAAGTAAGTTAGGTAGTTCCATCCAACCCAATTGCTTTAGGTTTCGGCAGTGATGAGTTCCATATCAGCTGTTGTTGGCAAATTTGGCTATCTGATTGTAGCAGGTTGTTATTTTATTGATTTCTGTTTTGGATAAGTTAATCAGGATGGGTGAGGCATACAGTAGTGTTGAGAGAAGGTGTGAACGTGCAATTGTAGTTCTAGCATTATGGGTCAGGAATGCTTTGTGCTTGTAGAGGCTGCCTAGCTTCTTGTTAGCATTTTTAATGGCCAGATTAATATGTACACCAAACTTGAGCTTATTATCAATAGTAATGCCAAGTAGTTTAGTCTGGGTATCAGGTGATATGGGGGTACCGTTATTAGAGTGGATAGTAAAGGTGCATGTGGGGGCAGTTGTAGTTGAGGGATAGAATAGAAGAAGCTTGGTTTTTTTGGGGTTGAGGATTAAGCCATTCTCAGTGAGCCATGTTTCCACTGAGTGAAAGTTATCCTGGGTATTTTTGTGGAGGTCTAGTAAAGTAGGGGCATTAGATATTATAGTTGAATCGTCTGCATATTGTATAAGGGTTGAAATTTTTGTAGCTGAGTGGAGATTATTTGTAAAAATTGAGAATAGCAAGGGGCCTAGTATAGATCCCTGAGGAACTCCGAGTGTAACAGGTAAGAGTGGAGATAAGTTATTATTCCATAGTACTGCCTGTTGTCTATTGTTAAGGTAGTCTCTAAACCAGGAGACTGATAAGTTATCAAGGCCTAAGTTTACAAGATGGGAGATTAATTTTTCATGGTTAACCATATCAAATGCCTTTGATAGGTCAAGGAAGAGGGCTGAAGAAAGTTTACCATTATTCTTGTTGTGATTAATGGTATCTGTGAATACTAGTAGGGCAGTAGTGCTGCTATGTCCTGGCCGAAACCCATGTTGTGTATGAGATAGGAACCCTTGATCTGTGAGATGTGTCATTAATTGATGGTGGATACATTTTTCTAATATTTTAGCAAGTGGGGATAGTATTGCTATTGGTATGTAGTTAGATATGTCATAAGAATTTCCCCCTTTGTGTAGGGGTATAATATAGGCAGTTTTCCAGATCAAGGGTACTAAACCTTCTGATATGGATCGGTTAATTAGGATTGAGACTGGTTTAGCTATTTCATTTGCTGCTAGTTTTAAGAATTCATTGGGGAGGGAATCTGCTGCTATTGTTGTTGGTTTTAGTTGGGATAGTAGTTTTCTTATATAGGAGGTCGAGGTGGGTTGTAGCTTAAATGTGGGGCTGTTGTTTGGTTTGGGGGAGGTACTAGTAGTATTTGTATAGGTTTAATTTTGGGCAAGAGCAAGTACAGTTTCAGTAAAGAATGAGTTAAATGATTCAGCTATGTTTTCTTTTGTTAAACCTGTTGTTGGGGGGGGGGGGGTAGTGGTTTTGCCAGGGTGTAGTAACCTGTTTAAGCCTGCCCAGAATTTTTTTGGATTGTTTGAGTATTGGGTTTGATGGGTTATAAAGAAATTTCTTTTATCTTGTATTACTAGTTTCTTAGTAAGGTTTCTTAATTGCTGGTATGATAGCTGTGTTCCTGGATTTTTGTTAGACCTCCAGGCTTTCCAGGCTGTATTCCTATCTTTTATTTTTTGTCTTGTTTCACTTGTTAACCATGGAACTGTTTTGGATTTAATTCTGGTAGTTCTTGGAGGGGCATGCCTATTTAGTATCTCTAGGAAGGTAGAGTTGAAGTGTTTGATAGCTTCATCAAGGGGTAAGTAATACAGTTGCGACCAGTTGTAGAGCTGTGTGTCTTGTAAGAAGTTTGGTAAGTTGAAGTGTTTTTTGTTTCTTATTGTTTGGAGTATAGGGGTTTGGGGTGGTGGGTGTTATATTTGAGTAGGAAGGTAGTTTGATGGTCACTTAGTGAGTCAGGAAGGGTACCTGCTAAGTATGAGGGAGGTATTTTATTTAGTAGAATCCAGTCTAAAAGTGATTCTCTTTGACTATTTTTGTCGACTCGGGTGGGTTCTTTGATTAGTTGAGAGAAGGTAAGTAGGTTGATATGATTAGTGGGAGCCTGGGATGAGCAAGTAAACCAGTCAATATTAAATCCCCCTAATAAAATTTTTTTTGTGGCAGGGTTTGTGATAGCCATTGTAGTGGATTTTCCATGATGGGGATATTATTGCCTGGGGGGATATAGCCTGTAACTATGTTAATAGTTTTGTTGTTACCTAATTTGAGCCTGGTTAAGAGTATTTCTGCCTTGCCCAGAGGGGGTAAAGTCAACTTGGATTTAGCTATGGATAGTGTATTTTTATACAGTAGAGCAATGCCTCCACCTTTCTTCTTTGATCTGTCTAGCCGAAGGATACTGTATCCAGGTGGTAGGATCTCTGTATCTTTGGTAATTGGCTTTAGCCATGTTTCTGTTAAACTGATTATATCTGGAGTATATTGTGAGATTAGAGTATGAAGCTCATGTATCTTTTTGTTGATGCTCCTGATATTTAGGTTTAGAATGAGTAGACTATTTGCTGGTCTAGTATTGATTTGAGTTAGTTTGGGTAGTTGCATATTAGTAGGATGATATATATCATAGGGAACTGGGTTAGGGTGGATATCGCCATCATTTAATAGTTCACGTTGTAGTTTTTGCAGTGTTTTCACTATCTTTTGCACTATTTTAATGTATGTTTGGGTCATAAAGGATTTGGGGTTGGCATTGATGGGTTTAAGAAGGGTATAAGTAGTGACAGTGGTGTTGAATAGGGTGGGGATTATTGTTAGGGAGTATGAAGAAGGGGTGGGAGATATAATGGCTGTAGATTTATGGATGAGGGAAGAGTTGTTTTGTAATGAGTGGTTGTAACAAGTGATGCGGTAGGTAAATGTTAGGAGGAGTAGTACGGTCATTTGCTGGAGGCAGATGTTCATTGTAATTGGCCTTAGTTGATTGATAGGAATGAACTGGTGGATGCAATTAGATATATGATGGAAGTAAGAATGTTATTGGTAGTAGGAAATGTGGAGGTCATTCTTTTAGATTTAGAATCTGTATCTTTTTCATTCATTATACAGTTGAAGTCTCCTGCCAATATCAGGCTACCCTTAGTTAAATGAATTATCTCTTCAAAGTGCTGTTTAACTGTTTTTAATCCTAGTACTGGGATCCAATATAGATTTACTAATGTATAGATTCTCTTATTTAATTCTATTGAAGCTAGACAAAACATACCTGATGTATCTTGATGAGTAGTGATTATTTTAGGTGTTATAGTTGAGTTGCGAAGTAGTATAGCTACTCCTCTTTTTTTTGTTTTGTATTGAGAGTTTATTAGTACTGTGTAATTATTAATATTTAAGTTGTTTATATCTCTAGCTAATAAGTGTGTCTCTTGTAAGAAGACTATTTGTGGCTTATGTAAGTTTATGTACTTGAATAGGCTTCTCCTTTTATTACTATTATTTAGACCATTAACATTTATGGATAAACATTTCATTTCCTAGTTTTGAGTTTGTTTTATGTGTGAGTTTATGTAAATATTGTTTATTCTTAGTTCCATCTTGGATACAGAATTCAATAAGTTTTTCTTGTATGATTTTTGCATGTTTCTGAGTGACACCAAAGTGATAGAATAAAAAAAAAAAAGAACTTCCAAACTTGTAATTCTTAGCCTTAAAAACCATTCCCTATCGCTATGAGGTAATATACCTCTTTGTTTGGTTAGTGAATCTAACCAAACAAACTTTCTACCCTCACAAATAATATTTGGATCAGTTTCTCTTATCCTCTTAGTTTTAAATAAAGATAATTGAATAATTTATTAAGATAATCTAATCAGCTAAAATATATAAATATATTCTTTACTCATCTTATTGTAATTCAATAATACTTATTTCTAATCAGGTTTCAAAACGGTACAAATATTTAGATTAAGGTAGTATCATTTCAAAATAGTTTAGGGTATTAATAAACATCATGTTAAAATCTATAACTGTATGTTGCATACATCTGTTGAAAACTATTTACTGACATTACTCTATAATACAATACCATTGTTGTGTAAATGTTTTAGACTACTCATGTCCGAAACCAGTGTTTAAATTAATATTTACAAAGTCATATTGGAATAAAAACATGAATAGTTCTGAAACCACATCATATTTCATGTTTAACATAAACTGAAATGCAATACAATGTACAAGTATATTAATATTTCTTTAGTAGACATTAAATATGTTCCTCTGATTGCATTTTTCAGCTTTTCAAAGACAATTCCCATGGCTGGAGACAACAAGATCAAAATTTAGACATCTCCCTTATCCAAGAGACTACTTACAATGTTGTTACTTGATTGAGTGTTTTGTTGTTAACACTTTTATCAACTTTCAGAGGGACTTTGTATAATCAAAAAGACACAGTACAGAGATAAAACTACAGTGCACTTGACCACATTTTCAAAGCAAACATCTATGTATATCACATATTAACTCTTACAGCTTAGACTGACACTTAACCAGTGAGTTTATCTGCTGACAGTAAGTGCTGGACATATAATTTTGGCTTACTTAACACCAGTAATTTAATCTTATGACTGAATAAAAGTTTAGAATTAAACATCCGGAGCTTCTCATTATAGTATTTAAAAAGTATACTGGAGAACATATCAAAATAATGGAAGCTGCTAATATTTAAACTATTATGTATGAAAATGTTACGGGTTAAAATTCCTAACCCACTTTGCAGTAAATAGACAAAATGTATTTAAACTATGGGGTAATACCTTTATTACGTCAAAAAGGTGTTTAAGAAGTTTGTTTTTCCTCTAACATCAGAGGATAGCTATGGTGATCCATGCACTGCAAGAGTATTATTTATCCTGGTAATTGCTTTATGACTGTATATAGAAATATTTAATTCAAATAATTAACTTGCATTACAACAATGTTTCTCAGAAAAGTTGTTTTACAGTTAATGACTAGATAGAATGCATCACTGAGAGGATACATTTATCAAATGTCAAGTGCTTTAGCTATAATATGTGTCCCCGCGAATTAATCCCTGATGAATTTACTGCTTACTAAACTTGCAGACTAATATTGGCGTCTTTTCATGTAGTCATATTGGAACATGAAAATACAGGTCTGCTGATCAGGAACAATCAGGCTCTCACCTGCTAGACAATGCTATACATTTGTCTGCAGAAAGGTTTGAGAATTACGGTTGCATTGTCAAGCATTTTTGTTTACACTAACAGTAACATGATATACCCACATACACTAGTATTGTATCATTCTTGATAATGTAAAAAGCCAGGTAATATTATAAGAAGGGTGAAGCCATAGCCAGGTAATATAATAAGAAGAGTACAGCCGCAGTCATTATTCAGATGAGTAAATGGGAACAGGATGAGCCATCTAAGGATGGATAGCTTGCTGAGTACCTGCCACAATGTATGTTCATAATGCATGGTAACTTAGTAATAAATTAGGGTGTGGGCTAAGCCTCCCCTCTTCTACTCAAATTGGATTTAATACAATATGTGTGTAGAACACAGATGTTTCGACAAAGTTCAAACCTATATGGGATATAAATATTGTATAATTGACACATTGGGTTAAATCCTCTGTTGTTATGTTACTTATTATAGTTGTTTATATGATTATTGCTTTTACTTTCTCTATCTAGTATATTATACTGTTATTTAAATGCTTGATTTGCTAAATGTACATTTAATCTTCTTGTTGCATCCCATTTGTCCACTGAGGGCATATTTTGGTAGCAGGACATTAGTAGTATTTTGTAGGAGTACCAGTGTGGCAAATGGCAATTTTCCTTAAAATAAACCTGTCTGTTGCTTGACATTTACTAGTTTCTTTAGAGAATTTGTAAAAGCAGCAGTGATTTGATTTGCTGATGATTAATTTCTGCTCTTTAAACTCTGCTGTACAAAATACGAATACCAATACGCAATCAAGAAACAGATGTTGGATAATGCTTTAGCTAAACATTCTTGTATTAACCAAGAGCACACCTTTAAATTCATTATTATAGATCAAGTACATAGTAAGGGATAGCTAAAATATCTGGAAAACTAAACTGACAGAAAGACAAGCAGATATATGTCCTTATCTATCAAGGTGCTAGAAGACATCAGAAGCCATAAGCTGAAAGTGCTTCAAAAAATATATATCTGTGTATATTTAGATGAACCTCATATGTTGTTTATGTTTCCTTAGAAGGAATTTAGGTTCCTGTATCTTTAAATATGAACCTAGCTTATTTCCTGACTAGACGTCAATTAGAAAGAGTCAGGGGATGGCGTACACAAGTAAATGTGACAAGCAATAAGTAACTCGAGTTTCTAGTGATGTTTGTGGCTGTTAAATTGTCTCGAGAACCAAGCGGGAAAAGGTATGTGTTTTTTTCTTTTTTCTTTTCCCTTTTCTTACTTCGTGACAAACTCATGTAGTTTGCATGCACGCACTCTAGTTTGCGGAGTAGTGTTCACAACTATCAAACTTTGCATTTTAAACATGCTATGCCTTATTTCTCTACAAAAGAAAAGCCAACAGGATATCTAAGCTACTCACAAGCATCTCTCAACTCCGGATGTCTGGAGTCATAACACACCTGACTTATAGCCTCAAAATATCACTTTCACTGGACTATATCAGTATGTGCATATGAGTCAAAGGCAGAACATCCTTTAAGATTATTTAAAGTAGTCTTATAATACATCTAAACTGAAATACTTCATTTCAAAAGCAACACATTTCCACCCAGCATTAGCGTTTATCCAAACAGGGACACTTTTAACTTATAAAAAGTAATGCTGTCAGGGATGTAACTGATAATAATTTATATAGCAGCCATTACTATACCTATTAAGCAATATAACCATATACTGATTAAAGTATTATAAGTTAATGACGACTTTATAAAAAGAAGAGAAAAATAAAAACAACAAAACACAAAGAGAGAAAATAAATAAATATACAAATAAATAAATAAATAAATATTTGAGAACATTATTATGCATTGATTACTCTGATTAAGAATATGAAAATAATAGACGGATAATAATGAAAAATAGAGTAATGTTTAAATTATGCTTAGTATATTGACGTGATTTGAGATAAATGCATTTAAATTTATGCTAATTTTAACATTTAAAGTATAATTGAAAACAGTACCTGTTTCAGTGTAACTTGAAGACAGTAAGAACTTTTCTTTTGTTGTTAATATTATTATTTAGATTTTTACAGAATATAACATATATAAGATTATTTGTCCTTTAGTTTTTTTTTATTTTGCTCAACAGTTTTCCATTATTTACTTCAGCATTTCTTTTCGGTGTACTTATTGTCCAGTCCATAGATTCTTCATGTGCTAGGATGTTGTTGCTAAGGTATTTTATTGCTGAATCTACTGTTACAAAGATTTTTATTCCATTTGGTAGAAAAACTCTCAGTCTTGCTGGGAATAAAAAATGGACTTTCAGTTGCTTTTTCTTCAAGGTTTTTATTATTGGTAGAAATTCTTTTCTTTTTGAAACCACCTTTGTAGAATAATCATTGTTAAATCTTATTAATGAATCATTGTATTTGATGGGAGAATTTGCCCAAGCATTTCTTAATATAAGATCTTTATCTTGTGTGGGAAAAAGTCTCACAATTATAGATCTCGGTTTGTTCTTACCCGGAGAAGAAGCATTTCCAGAAGCTGCTAGTGATCTATGCGCACGTTCTATACCATATGAAAGAGCTTCAGGTATTTTTGTTGAATCTGGTATCCAGGTGGTAAGAAAGTTTATCATATTGTCCCCTTCAGATTTTTCTGGTAGACCATATATTCTAATATTATTTCTTCTTGTTTGATTTTCCATATCATCAAGCTTTTCTAGTAAATATGTGTTCTGTTGAAGTAAGAATTCAGTTTGTTGTTCTTCTATTTGGACTCTAGTATCAATGTCACTTAATGACTGTTCAATACGTGATATCTGTCCTTTCTGCTGTGTAAACATTTCTTGAAGCTGTTCCAGTTGTTGTGAGCACTTTTCTTTAAAAGTATCTATTTTATTGTCCATCTTGTCGATTTTTATTGTAAGTTCCTCTATATTTGTAATGAGAGATTGCAGGTCTTTTTTGAGAGAAGAGTCTTGTGCTGTATTCCTTAGATGACTCATGCTGTAAAGCTGATATTGGTGCTGATTTTCCAGTAATTAATTTGACAGGAATTATTCAAGTTCTGACAATAAAATTTTTCTTATAGATGCTCAGAGTTATTAGAAATACGTTAGTAATAAATATTTCTTCAAATTAAATATTATTTTGTAAAATTCCTGTCAGGAATTGTATTGAGGTAAGAGAACTGAAATGAAGTGCAGCTATCAGTTCAGCATCCTAGCCACGCCCCCGTACTCATACTTTTTTCATGCAAAAAAAAAAGTATCCAAAATGACTTGAGGACCTTGGGAAGTGGAAGTTTTTATGGGGTGCTTCCTGCTTTCCAGAAACCAGATTAATGCTCTAAGATTGTACAATTTTATTCTTGAGGAAACATCACTTACATTACATGCACTGTAGACAAACTTCACAAAGAAATATAGCAGTCACAGAGATGTTTCTTGTGAAATTTTATAATATGATCAGAAGATTGTTACTTAAAAATGCCATCCAAACTGTTGCATTTCATGGGCTAATTAGATCTAGTAGATTATTTCTGCAGCTGTTAGTACACATACTGCATCACCTCATTGTCTGCCTTCTACCAATTACTGGCAATTAAATTTGGAAATCAGGGAGAAATTATCTCCTGATGTAACAATATTGGAGCAGCACAATTGCAATTTATGCTGAGCAGCATGACTGTACATTTGAAATTGCAAGAATAAATAAGTAAATAAAATAACACTGGGAAAGTACCTTGCATATGCAGAATATGATAAGGAATACAGAACCAGTGAGCTGATAAATTTCATATCAGTACCATTGCATTTTATACATCATTTTTAGAAACAGCTAGTTACCTTCCTATTTCCCCTGACAAAATTCCAACTCTTTTGTGATTGATTCACATTAATCACAAAATGCTGAACTCACTTAACTATAAATCCCAGCTGCATGCAAAAAAAAAAAATTATATATATATATATATATATATATATATATATATATATATATATATATATATATATATATACATACACACACACACACACACACACAGGGGATAAGTCCCCTGTATCCCCCAACTGCTACTTATATACACCATCTCAAGGGGGATAGAAATGCCAGAGATCAGGAATCTTGATTTTCATAGCAAGGCACCAGAATCCCATATTAATGACTTCACATTAGAATGTTAGCTATTAATGTGTCAATCACAACCCTGGTATCTATGTTCCAGAGAACTTGAATCACAACATTGCTCTACCAATCTGCTTGTGTCAAAAAATGGGAAATGTTATTCAGGATATATTTACTGGTGAAATAAGCTAGTTACAAACATTAATTAGTCGAATAGCTTTATTAAATGGAATACCTGTTTTGCCATTGCTTTCACTTTTATAATTAAATTACTTTAACAGAAGATCAGAACTCAGGCATGGTTTTGGTATGCCTGAATTGTACTATGACCATCACCACCGCAAACCATGCAACTCTAATAAAAAGTTGTGCATGGGGCGTGTTGTTTTTTTTTAAGACTGGATAGGAGTTTCACTTTCTACTCAAGGAACAGAAGTATGTTCCGGGTTTAGCAAGTTTAAGGATTTCTGTAAAGGGATACTGCAGTTACAGAAAGTACAGTTGTGTACACTTACCATAAATGTAGATGTTCGAGTGTCTTCACTGTTGCAGTCATCATATTTTGGTTATCCCTGCCAGGGTAGACCTCGGCCGGCCTGAATACCAGAGACTTAGTATTTCTGCATCGGTTGCTGTCACTTGAGGACTGACATCAGGTCATCAGTGGTATAAAAGAAGGAAGCCAACAGCATTACATCAGTTTTTCTTGCCCTAACCTGTCAGGAGACCCCAAAGTAGGAGGCTAGGCTCTGGTGGCAGAACCCCACCAGTGGAAAATAAATACAAATATGTCCCTTGTAAGGAAAGGAGAACAACAAAGAAGAATGGCAATAAAAGGAGAAAGAGAATAAAGGGGCTGGAGGGAGGGAAACCAGGACTGCAACAGTGAATACACTCCAACATCTACATTTATAGTAAGTGTACACAACTGTACTATGTTCTTCATGTTTTACTGTTGCAATCATCACCTTTGGGTAGATTCCCAAAGCTGAGGAAATGGGTGAAGGCAGTCAAGGAAGCTAGGGGCTGGCTAGCATGCCCTGCAAAACTGCAGAGGCAAACCCTGTTCTGGATTTGGAAAAGAGAGGCAGGTGGTAATGCTTGGTAAAAGTGTGAACAGATGTCCACGTGGCAGCCTCCAGCATGTCCCTGGTGTGGACTCCTCTGAGGAAAGCTGCAGAGGTGGAGGTTGCTCTGATGGAGTGTGTCCTGACCCCCTTGGGGGGGGAGGCTTGCCATGCTGTTTTTAGCAGAAATAGATGCAGTGTGCTATCCATTTGGAAATGGTTTGGTTGTAGATGGCTTTGCCCTCTGCCCCTGAAGCAAAGCTAACCAGCATTGAACAGACTTTCTGAAGGGTTTAGACCTGTCCAGATAGTATCTGTGCTGTCTGTGCACATCTAGAGAGTGCAGAATCCTTTTGTCCTTATTTTGAGGGTTAGGAACGAAAGTGGGCAAATGGATGGATTGATTGAGAGCCATGCCAGATACCACCTTGGGCATGAAGGATTGATTAGTTCTGAGGGATACCCTGTCTGCATGGAAGATGATCAAGGGTTCCACAGCCATGAGTGCTTGCAGCTCAGAGACTCTTCTGGCTGAAGTCATGGCCAGGAGGAAGGCTGTCTTCCAGGAGAGAAATTTTAGCTCTGCAGAAGAAGCTGGTTCAAAAGGAGGCAGGGTGAGCTTTTCCAAGACAAAGTTAGGGTCCCAAGCTGGTGTTGGTGCCCTTCTGGGGGGCCTCAAGTTGCTAGCCCCTCTGAGGAACTGTTTAATCAGAGGGTGTGAAAAAGTGGCTGCTCAGTGGGAAAATGAGCAGAAATAGTAGAGGCATGACTTTTTATAGAGGAGAAAGAGAGACCACTGTGTAGTAGGTCAGCTAAATAATCCAGGATGAGGGGGATGGAGGGCTATGCCATATTGGCCCCCTTAGCCTGCATTCAGGTGCAGAACCTTTTCCATTTGTCTGCATAAGACTTTCTGGTGCTGGGGCATCTGGCCTGTCGGATAACATCCAGAACCTTTTTACTGAGTATGGCTGACTGTTAAGGTGTCAAGGTATAAGCCAAGCTCCCAAACTGAGTGTCTGGAATTGAGGGTGCATGATTTCCCCTTCCCTCTGGGTTAGGAGGTTTGAAATCTGAGGAAGATTCCACGGAGGTAGCGGGGACAGGCTGCACAGCAAGGGGTACCAGTGCTGTCTGGGCCAGTCTGGAGCTATGAGAATAGTCCTTGGTTTTTCCTCCATTATTTTGAGCAGTACTCTGGGAATGAGAGGTAGGGGAAGAAAGGCATAGACCAAGCGGTTTACCCAGGGGAAGGACAGGACATCTACTTTCTATGCCATGCAGTGATGCTCCATGGTGCAGAATGTGCTGAGCTGATGGTTGGTGTGGGAGGCAAAAAGGTCAACCTCCGGTGTCCCCCATTTCTGAGTTATTAGGAAGAAAGTGTTTCTGTTGAGCTGCCACTTGTGGGGTCCAAAAGCTTTCTGCTTAATTGGTCTGCCAGGGAGTTGAGAGAGCCTGGCAGGTACTCTGCTAACAGGTGTAGTTGCATGGAAGAGGCTGTGAACCAAAGGGTCATGGCCAGCCTGCACAGCAGGTAGGAGTGAGTCCCTCCCTGCTTGTTGACATATCACATCACAGTGGTGTTGTCTGTTTTGATCAGGAGAACCCCTGGAGAGAGCAGGGGTTTGAAAGCTATCAAGGCCTGCTGCACAGCCATCATCTCTTTTTGATTGATGTGCAGGGGGAGTTGCTGGGGGTTCCATTGGCCCTGTATGCACCTGCCATTCAGGTGTGCACCCTGAGTGTAGTTTGCTGCAGCTGTTGTGAGGGTCTGGGTGGCTGGGTGTGGGGAGAAGGTCAGTCCCTTGTTGTGGGAGCAGGCTGTTGCACACCTCAGAAATTCCTTCCTCAGGCAAGGAATAATAGGTAGAATAGTTTCCAGATCTTGAGAGTATTCATAGGTTCATAGGTTCATACTAGGCTATCTGCCCTAGGGCATTTACAAGCCTAGCTAGAGTGTGTTTGGCTTTCACCACCCCTTGGAGTGAGTTTACTGTGCCCTTATTAAAGTTAGTTTACTGTGCCTCTGTCTAGCAGTGACACAGAAGTGATCCCCGGGGTAAACCTACTATCTCCCATCCACTCGTCAAGATTCTTCTTGAAGAGAGTCAGTGAGGGGCTCTGCCTAACATGGACTGGAATTCTATTCCAGAGTGAAGGGAGCCTCTGGGTTATGAATCTGTCCCTCCAGCATGTCCTATTTATCTCTGTGCTGTGGTTCAAGACTCTCGAGCACGTATCTCTAAGGGATTTGGATTTTCTGAGGTGGAGCATGTCCATTAATTCCGGGTTGGACATGGCTTTGTACGTCAGGCATAGATCACCTCTGAGTAGGTGGTATGCAACTGAGTAGAGCTGGAGTTTCTTTAGCCAAGCAGCATACGGCATCTGTTTGAGTCCCTTGATCCTCTTTGTGAGGTACTTTTGGGGTCTTTTTAGTTGCTGCAGGTGTCGGGTAAGATACATCCCAAATGGGGCATTGTACTCAATTATGGGCCTGATGAGGGATGAGTAGAGGGGCACAATGACCTCCCTTGATCTAGATGTGAATTCTTTCATGATAAGGTGGGCTATATAGAAGGTCTTTCTAACCACTTTGGCAATGTGGTTGTCAAAGGAGAGGTTACTATCAACTTGGGTCCCCAGGTCCCTAATTACTTCTTCTGTACTTATTGGATTACCACATATGTGGTAATTTGTGGGCACTTTGTGACACCAAAGGCTCTTTAGGTTCATAGGTAGGTACTAGGCTATTGGCCCTAGGGCCTATATAAGCCTAGCCAAATGGTACCCTGGCTTTTGCCACCCAAGAAATTTATTTTCCTGTGTCCCTGTCAAGCAGAGCCACAGAAGGGATCCCCGGGGTGAATTTCCTATCTCCCATCCAATCATCAAGATTTTTCTTGAAGAGTGCTAATGAAGAGCTTTGTTTGATATAGATAGGCAGTTTGTTCCAGAGTATGGGAAGTTTCTGGGATAGGAATCTATCCCTCCAGCATGTTCTGTTTATTGTGGTGACAAGGTTTAGGTCCCTAGAGCGTATAGCTCAGAGGGATTGGGATTTCTTTAAGTGGAGCATGTCCAACAGCTCTGGGTTTGACATAGCTTTGTATGTTAAGCAGAGATTGCCTCTGAGTAGGCGATATGCGACAGAGTAAAGCTGGGTTTTTTTGAGACTGTCAATGTAGGGCATCTGTTTGAGGCCGGTAATCCTCTTTGTAAGGTATTTCTGCGGCCTTTCCAGTTGTTGTAGATGTCTTGTGAGGTACATACCAAAAGGGGCGTTGTACTCTATAATGGGTCTAATGAGTGATGAGTAGAGGGGAACAATGACCTCTTTTTTCCTGGATGAGAAACCTTTTATGATGAGGTGTGCCACGTAGAAGGATTTCCTGACTACTGTGGCGATGTGATTATCAAAGGAGAGACTACTGTCCACCTGTGTCCCAAGGTCTCTTATCACACTTTTGGTGTTAAGTAGACTACTGCCTATGTGGTAGTTTATGGGTACAGAGTTTTTACCAAAAGGGATGACAATGCACTTTTTGGCATTGAGCTTGAGGCCATGGCTTTGACACCAGGCATTTGTCTCAGTGAGGCCCTTTTGTAGGATGTCCACATCATTAGGAGTTTTGATTATGGCTCCTAGTTTGCAGTCATCTGTGAACTTTGTTAGCCAAAGACCTTCTGTGTTAGCCTGTACTTCAGAGAAGTAGATACCAAACAGGAGAGGACCCAGGACTGAACCCTGTGGTACTACACTTGTCACTAGTCTGAAGTTGGATTTAGAGTTTGCTATTTTCACAGTGTAGGTTCTGTCAGTGAGCCAGTTGGCAACCCATCTTGTGACATAGGGATTTATACCTAGTTTAGTGAGTTTATCCATAATTCCAGAGTAGGGGATGGTGTCGAAAGCCTTGGCGAGATCTAGATAGGCTGTGTGAACCACCTTATCCTCATCTATGGCTTTGGTAACCACTTCAAAGAAGTCTGTCAGGTTTAGGAGACATGATCTGCCTTTTACAAACCCGAACTGGGTAGGGTCCAGAGTTTGGCGATTACCAATGTCATTGTTTATAAGTTCCATGATGATACATTCCATAGCATTGCAGAACAGGCTCGTCAGGCTAATGGGGTGGTAGTTCCAGGGGTCCGTGGTAGCTCCCCATTTGTGGAGTGGGATAACCATTGCTGTGCGCCATTCAGTGGGCACAAAGCCTGAGGTGAGGCTATGATTGAACATGGCACTTAAGTGGGGTGCCAGTTCATTCTGTAGTTCGTGTAGAACGCAGCCTGGGATGTTGTCAGGTCCCATGGATGCTGTGTTCTTGGCTTTGGAGAGTGTGGTTTTACCTGTGCAGCCGTGATTACAGGAACTTTGCATTCTTCTGGTATAGAGATGGGCCCTTTAGGGGTGAGAGAGGGGTAAAGTTAACACTGAACCTATCTGCCAGGATGTTTGCAATATCAGTTGGTTCTGTATATTTAGTGCCACTGTGCTGTAACTCAGAGCAGATCTGAGTGTTGCCATTGAGATTCTTGACATAGCTATAGAATGCTTTGTGGTTGTCTTTAGAATCACTGGCCATTTTGTTTTCATAACTAGCTTTGGAGGATTTTATGAGGGATCTCAGCTTCTTACTGAGGCTGACCATGGAGTTCCTCCAATCATGGGATTTTACTCTTTTTTGCAACAGTTTCTTTCTTCTGTTGTAGAGTTTGTTTATGGCAGAAGGGCCACCAGATTGGCTTCCTTTTTTGGAGGATAGCATCTTGGTTCTGTTTGGGATTGCACGATCCATGCACTCTTGTAAGTGCTTATAAAGTGCATTTGTATAGGATTCGGCAGTCGTACCTCTATTGTCCATCAGCATGGGTGTCGTGAAGTTTGCCACTTCTGTCTTAAGAAGCGTGAAGTTGGCTTTGGAGAAATCTTTTACGGTGGGTTCTCTAATGGGAGGGTGGGGGTGGGATGTGGAGGTCTAGGGTGATTAGCTTGTGGTCGGATCTGACCAATGAGGAATTGACCTCTGGTGTGGAACACCGGTTGCCCATGTTGGTAATGACCAGGTCTGGGATATTGCTGCCCCTGGTGGGGGTGTAGATAAGTTGGTACCACTGAAGTTTCCTCATATGCAGTCTGGCATATGGAATGAGGAGTATGCAGGATGCCATGAACCCCAGGGCTTGCAGGATTTTCCTTGCAGAAATCTGGGGCCTGGTGGCCAGTTGAGAGAAGTACGCTGATAGGAACATTTGTTTCTCTGGTGTGAGGCATGCCATCCAGACTTCCTCCCAGGAAGATTATCCTTTTGGTAGGTATCTGTTTGGATTTCTTTTCGTTGATTATGTACCCTAGGGAGGTTAGTAGGTCCTTTACAAAGGCCAGGTCTTTGAGCAGCTTTTCCTGGCTGTCTGTGCCTGAATAAGGCAGTCATCTAAGTAAGGGTACATGTAAATATTTCTTTGCCTGCAAAAGGCAATGGCCAGAGCCAGGCATTTTGTGAAAACTCTGGGAGCAGTAGATAAGCCAAAGAGAAGCACAGAGAACTGAAAGTGTTGAGATCCTGCCCTGAAGCAGAGATATTTTCTGCAGGACTCCCTGATGGGAATGTGGAGGTAGGCCTCTTTTATGTCCAGGGTGGCTTGCCAAGCGTCCTTGGAGAGCATGGGTAGCATCTGCTGGAGGGTGAGCATTTAAAATTTTGGGATCACCAGAAATGTGCTTAGAACGGATAGATTGAGGATGGAGTACCAGGTGCCTTCTTTTCTGGGCACCAGAAAAAATCTGGAGTCGAAGTCTTGGCCTATCTGCCCCCAGGGAGAGCAGGGAATGGATTTGCTTTTGAGCCTCTGCCCATTGATTTGGTAGTAGATCTGGGAGCCCTTTTGGGGTTGGAAGCGTGTGGAAGGAGAATTTGTACCCCTGAGACAATATGTTCAGAACCCATTTGTCCTTAGTAATGGAGGCCCAGGTGCTTGAGTGAAAGGAGAGTTTTCCTCCTAAGGGTATGTGAAGGTGGGCAGAGGCGAGGTTGGGAGGGTTTGAGTCATTGCGAGTTCTTACCATAAGGGGGTGGCTTAGAAAGTACAGATGTGTACACTTACCATAAATGTAGATGTTCGAGTGTATTCACTGTTGCAGTCATCACACTTGGGTTATCCTGCCAGGGGTAGCCCTCAGTCGGCCCAGATACCAGAGGCTTAGTATTTCTGAGTCAGTTGCTGTTGCTCCAGGACTGATGTCAGGTCATCAGTGGTATATAATCAGGCAGCCGACACCATTACATCAGTTTTTCTTGCCCCAGATGTCAGGAGCCCCCAAATAGGGAGCTAGGTTATGGTGGAAGAACACCACCAGTAGAAAGTAAATACCAAAAATCCCTGTAATGAGTGAGGAAGAGAGAGAGAGAGAAGGGGGATGGAGGTTGGGAAACTAGGACTGCAACATTGAATACACTCAAGGATCTACAGTTATGATAAGTGTACACAACTGTACTACGTTCTTCGTGTTTCACTGTTGCAGTCATCACACTTGGGTTGATTCCCAAAGCTGAAGAAAAGGGTTGAGGCAGTCAAGAAGACTGGGGGCTGGCTAGGATGCCCTGCAAGACTGCGGTTGCAAAGCCTGCCCTGGATTTGGAGAAGATAGGCAGGTGGTAATGCTTGGTGAAATTATGACCAGAACTCCATGTTGCAGTCTCCAGGATGTCCCTGGTAGGGATCCCTCTGAGAAAAGCTGCAGAGGTGGATGTTGCCCTGGTGGAATGTGTCCTGACCCCCTTAGGGGTTGGTTTTTCATGGTATTTGTAGCAGAAATGGATACAGTTTGCTATCCATTTGGAGATTGTTTGTTTTGATATGGCTTTGCCCTCTACCCCTGCTGCAAAGCTGACTAGCAATTGTTCAGTTTTCCTAAAAGATTTAGTCCTATCCAGGTAGAATCTGAGCTGTCTGTGCACATCTGGAGAATGCAGAATCCTTTCCTCCTTGTTTTGTGGGTTAGGGAAAAAGGTGGGCAAATTAATAGATTTGTCAAGAGCCACACTAGACACCACTTTAGGCATTAAAGTTGGGTTAGCCCTGAGGGAGACCCTGTCAGCATGAAAAATGATGAAGGGCTGTACTGCCATGAGTGCTTGTCGCTCTGAAACTCTTCTAGCTGAAGTGATGGCTAGAAGCAAGGCTGCTTTCCAAGAGAGGAATTTTAACTCTGCTGAAGCTGCAGGCTCAAAGTGGGGTAGTGTGAGCTTTTCCAACACAAAGTTCAAGTCCCTTGCTGGGGTATGAGCTCTTCTGGGTGGCCTTAAATTGTTAGCCCCTCTATGGAACTGTTTGATGAGAGGGTGAGAAAAGAGAGGTGGCTCTGTGCTGTAATAAGCAGAGATGGCAGAGGCATGCATTTTAATGGAAGAGAAGGATAGGCCCCTGTGTAGTAGGTCTGCTAGGTAATCCAGGATGAGAGGTATGGAGGGCTATGCTGTTCCAGCTCCTTTAGCCTGGATCCAAGTGCAATACTTTTTCCACTTGCCAGCATAGGATTTTCTAGTGCTGGGTTGTCTGGCCTCATGTATAACATTCAGGACTTGCTTGCTTAGACTGGCAACTGGAGGAGAGGTCAAGGAATAAGCCAGGCTGCCCAGGTTCAGGGTCTGCAATTGTGGATGTATGAATTCTCCGTTCTGCTGGGTCAGGAGAGTTGGGATCTGAGGTAGGTGCCATGGTGGCAGGGGTGACAGACTGTGCAGCAGTGGGTACCAGTGCTGGCGTGGCCAGTCAGGGGCAATCAAGATTGCTCTTGGTTTTTCCTATCTTATTTTGAGTAGTACCCTTGAAAGTAGAGGTAGAGGGGGAAATGCATAGATCAAGAAGTTTACCCATTGGAAGGATAGGGCATCCACTTTCCACACCTTGCTGTGAGGTTCTTTGGTACAGAATTTGCTGAACTGGTGATTGTTGTGGGAGGCAAAGAGGTCCACCTTCGTGGTGCCCCATTTCTGGGTTACAAGGTTGAAGATGCTGTGGTCTAGCTGCCACTCATGTAGGTCTAGGAGGTTTCTGCTTAAGTTTTCTGCCAGAGAGTTTTGGGAGCCTGGCAGGAATTGTGCTTGCAGGTGAATTTGCATGGCTGAAGCTGTCTGCCAAAGGGTCATGGCGAGCCTGCAGAAGGGATAGAGTGAGTTCCTCCCTGCTTGCTGATGTACCACATCACTGTGGTGTTGTCTGTATTGATCAGTAGAGGCCCCAGGGAGAGTGGGGGTCTGAAAGCTGTCAAATAGTGCTGAACAGCTAGCATCTCTTTTTGGTTGATGTGCAGATGTATTTGATTTGGACTTCAATTGTCCTGAATGTACTTGCCATCCAGGTGTGCACCCAGGCATAATCTGATGCATCTGTGGTTAGGGTCTGGGCAGCGTGGGGTTGTGAGAAGGGAAGACCCATGTTGTGGTTGCATGCTGCTGCCTACCAAAGAAAATCTTTCCTTAGACAAGGTATCATAGGTATGATAGTTTCCAGGTCCTGAGAGTGTTGACACCAAAGGCTTTTAAAGTACCACTGAAGTTTCCTCATACGCAGTCTGGCACAAGGAATGATTAGAATGCAGGATGCCATGAACCCTAGAGCTTGCAGGATTTTCCTTGTGGATAACTGGGTTCTGGTGGCTAGTTTAGAGAAGTAGCCTGTCAGATAGGCTTGTTTTTCTGGAGTAAGGAATGCCATATGGGAAGTTGTGTCCAGCCTTGCTCTCAGGAATACAATTTTCTGAGTGGGTAATAGTTTGGATTTATTTTCATTTATAGCGTACCCCAGGGAGGTCAGTAGGTGCTTTACAAAGGTCAGGTGCTGTAACAGCTTTTCCTGACTGTCTGCCTGAATCAGGCAGTCATCTAAGTAGGGGTAAATTTGAATATTCCTTTGTCTGCAAAAAGCAATGGCTGGAGCCAGGCATTTTGTGAAAACTCTGGGAGCAGTGGATAAGCCAAAGGGAAGTACAGAGAACTGAAAGTGCATAGATCCTGCTCTGAAAAGGATATATTTCCTGCAGGAATTCCTGATTGGGATGTGTAGATAGGCCTCTTTTAGGTCTAGGGTGGCTAACCAAGCATCCTTGGATAGCATAGGAAGAAGCTGCTGGAGGGTGAGCATTTATAATTTTGGTATCACCAGGAAGGTATTTAGAATTGATAGACTGAGGATTGGGCGCCAGGTGCCCTCTTTTCTGGGTACCAGGAAAAGCCTGGAATAGAAACCTTGGCCTATCTGGTCTGCAGGAACAGGCTGTATTG
Organism: Protopterus annectens; assembly: GCF_019279795.1. Lineage (NCBI taxonomy): Eukaryota > Metazoa > Chordata > Ceratodontiformes > Protopteridae > Protopterus > Protopterus annectens. The sequence goes on from NC_056736.1 coordinate 517,929,626, forward strand.
CCCTCATGGAGAGCAGGGAATGGACTTGGTTTTGTGCCTCTGCCCACTGGTTAGGAGGAAGATCTGGGAACCCTTTTGGGGTGGGTAGAGTGTGGAAATAAAATTTGTATCCCTGGGACACTATGTTGAGAACCCATCAGTCATTGGTGATAGAGGCTGAATTTTTGGCATGGGGGGAGAGTTTTCCTCCTAGGGGCACAAGAGGTAAGGGGTGGAGGTGTAAAGTCATTGTGAGTTCTTTCCATAAGGGGGTGGCTTAGCACTGCCTGTTTTTGAAGTGGAGGAACTCCATTGCTTAGATCTCTGCATTCCCTGGGACTGCTGTCTGGGGGTTCTGCATCCCCTAGGTCTTGTCTGAGCTGGTCTTGAGGGGGGCAGAAAGGACCAGTGCTTGGAGGGGCAATGCCTACTGAACCTTGGAGGCTGGATCTGCAAGAAGTCTTTAACTGTCTGCATAGATTTAACTTTTTCTTCCATCTTTTTTAAGACCTCTTCTGCTTTGATGTCAAACAAATTGTCTTTGTTCAATGGTGCATCCAATAGTTTTGATCTGACATGGTTTGGCAAGGTCTATTCCTTAACCAAGCATGTCTTCTAAGTACAGAACCTGTGACTGCTGCCCTGCAGGATGCTTCTAGGGTGTCAAAGCCACATTGCAAGGTGTGTCTAGTAACTTGGCTTGCAGAATGCATAAGCTCCTGTAATTCTTTATTTTCTGCACAAGCCGTAAAGGTAAATATTTTTTGTTTAAGGAGTTCCATACTATATTGCTGGTATTTCAGCATGTAGAACTGACAATTTAGAGCTTTAATGACAAGAGTTGCAGGGGTGTATACTTTTTTACCCCATCTGTCTAAAGCTTGGGAATCCCTGTCCGAAGGGGTGGGATTCTTAGCTGTGGTTGCTTTTATTCCTTTAGGTCCTTGGGAGATGATCTCTGGGTCTGCAGTAGGATTCTTGAAAATAAATTTGTGAGAGTCAGGGACTCTGTAATACCTGTCAGGCTTCCTGGGAGCAGGAGGAAGGGTGTCAGGAGTTAAACTGGATTCCATAAAAACATCAACCACAACATCCAGGACAGGAGGAATGGCTAAAGGTCTGTGCTGTGGTAAATCTAACAATTCCCTGAGTCTCTTTTTGGACTAAGGATAGTTCTGACACTCCCACTGGAAATGCTCCCTTAAAGTATGTAGGGTTTCACCAAATGAAAAATCCTCTGGAGAAGAGGCAGAAGGAATAGATTCCTCTGCATCGGAATCCTCATAAGCAGACAAGGGTTGCATGTCTTCATATTTAGAAACCTCAGAGTCATTGAACTCCTGGTCATATAAAACTGCTGGGCACAAGTCTCTTTTTCTTTTGGAAGGGGTAGGCTGGCTTCCCCTAATAAGCAAGATAAGGTCTTCCGCCATCTTAAGCATTTGAAAATGAGGCATGGAAGCAGGTGCTTGAGCTTGGGTCATCGTTTTTTTAGGCGTAGTTCGTACCCTGGCCCTTAGAAACTCAGTAGTTTTAGAAAGAACTGAAGACATGAAAGAAGTCGTCAGTTTGTGTCAAGTATCGGTAGTGCGAAGAACTTCCTCGGAAGCCGGTGCCTGCTCAGTGGCTCTGGACTCATCTAAGGTAGAGACATCCGCAGGATTCTTAGTCAAAGAAGAGTCTCGTGGCATACCAGACTCTGAATGGTTCTCAATAGCGGCCTGCGAATCCACAGAAGCGGGCATCAGGGGCAGTGAAAGTGCCTCACTAAGGACCGGCGAACTGGCAAACTAGTTTAACGGAAGCGTTGTTGGCAGTTTTGGACCTGTGCAATCTGTCTCTGTCTTTATCCTTATGTTTTTTCAGAGGATCGGTAGTTGGATGGCTTAACGAAGCCATTTCGGAATATGGAGATCGAGAGCAAAAAGTATTTACCTACAATAAGGGCCCAACGGCGTATAGTTCTGGCATTAAAGCACAAACTTAACAGTGATGGATGTCGTGGTCTGGGCCTAAACAGGTGACGCAGTAAGAATGGAAATCTCAGTGTGGTATTTGCTTTCCACAGGCGAGACAATTGTTAACTTTTTCCAGATATCGGTTAGAGCAAGAAAAAAGGATCCCCAACGGGGTACTTAGCTTTAGAAGACTTCAACTTCAATTCTGAAACGAAAACTCAGGTAGCAGCCAACCAGCACTCATTTGAACTGCTACCGCTTTGGGCTCCTTGGCAAGAAAGACTGATGTAATGGTGTCGGTTGCCTGATTTTATACCACTGACGACCTGACGTCAGTCCTGGAGCGACAGCAACCGACGCACAAATACTAAGCCTCTGGTATTCGGGCTGACTGAGGGCTACCCTGACAGGATAACCCAAGTGTGATGACTGCAACAGTGAAACATGAAGAACATCTCCCTGGTTTTGAAGTGGAGGCAGTCCACTGCTTAGATTAATGCAACCCCTGGGACTGCTGTCAGGGAGGTTTGTTTCCACAGGGCCTAGGCTGGCCCTGTTTACTAGGAGCATTAAAGGGCCAGTGTTTGGAGGTAAAATGCCTGCTGAACCTAGAACGCTGTACCTGTAAGAAACTTTTAACAGTCTGCATAGATTTTGCTTTTTCTTCCATCTTTTTTAAGACCTCTTCTGCTTTAGTACCAAATAAGTTATCTTTGTGCAAGGGTGCATCCAACAATTTTGATTTGACATGGTCTGGCGGGGGTCATTCCTTAAGCCATGCATGTCTTCTAATGACAGATCCAGTGACTGCTGCCCTGCAAGAAGCTTCTAGGGTGTTAAAACCACAGTGCAAAGTGTGTTTAGTTACTTCACCAGCAGAATGCATTAACTCCTGTAAATCTTTAGATTCTGCCCATGCAGGAAAGGAGGAAATTTTTTGTTTAAGGAGTTCCAAGGTATGTTGCTGATATTTAAGCATATGGAACTGACAATTTAGTGCCCTGATAGCAAGAGTTGCTGAGGGATATACTTTTTTACCCCATCTGCCCAGTGCTCGGGAATCTCTGTCTGAGGGGGTGGGATTCTTAGTTGAGGTTGCTTTAATCCCTTTTGGCCCTTGGGTAATGACCGCTGTTGGATTTTTAAAAAAGACATTTGTGAGAGTCAGGGACTATGTAGTACCTGTCTGGTTTTCTGGGAGCAGGAGGGAGGGCATTTGGAGTCAAGCTGGATTCAAGGAAGACATCATCCACCACATCCAGGACTGGGGGGTATGGCTAAGGGCCTGTGTTGTGGAAAGTCCAGGAACTCTCTGAGTCTCTTTTTAGACTGTGGGTAGTCTTGACTCTCCCATTTGAAATATTCCCTTAAAGTATGTGGGGTTTCCCCAAAGGAAAAATCCTCTGGGAGAGAGGCTGAAGGAATGGATTCCTCTGCATCAGAATCCTCATATGCGGAGAGGGGTTACATGTCTTCATAGTCAGATGCATCGGAGTCATCTAACTCTTGTTCAGACAAAACTACTGGAGACAGATCTCTTTGCCTTTTTGAGGGAGTGGCTTGGCTTCCCCTAATCAGCATGATAATGTCTTCTGCCATTTTAAGCATTTGAGACTGAGGCAAGGGAGCAGGTGCCTGAGAATGGGTAGTCGGTTTCTTAGGGGTGGTTCGACCCCTGGGCCTAAGGAACTCAGTTGTTTTTGAAAGAACAGTAACCATAAAAGAAGGCATCAGTTTGTATCAGGATTCGGTGTTTCGAAGGACTTCCTCAGAAGCCGGTGCCTGCACAGAGGCTCCGGACCCATCCAAGGTAGAGACAATCACAGGATCCTTAGATGAAGAAGAGTTCTGCGGCATACTGGACTCCAAAAGGGTCTTGGTAGCGGCCTGAGAATCAACTGAAGTGGGCATCAGGGACTGAGAAAGCACCTCACTGAGTTCCGGAGGACTGATGACTAGCTTAATGGAAGCATCATCAGAAGGTTTGGTCCTGTGCAGTCTGTCTCTGTCTTTATCTTTATGTAGGATGGCTTACCGAAGCCATGTAGGAATTCGAGGACTGTAAACAGAAATATCTGGCTACAATAAGGGCCTGACAATGAATAGTTCTGGCGTTAAACAAAGGGATGTCGTGGTCTGAGCCTAGACAAGTGGCATAGTAAGAGTGGAAATCCCAGTGTGGTATTTGCTTTCCACAGGCGAGACAATTATTAACTTTTTCTGACATCGGTTAGTGCAAGAAAAAAGGATCCCCAACAGGGTACTTAGCTTTTGAAGACTTCAACTTCAATTCGGAAATGAAACTCAGGTAGCGGCCAGCCGGCACTCATGCAAACTGCTTTTGGTTCAGGTTCCACGGCATGAAACACTGATGTAATGGCATCGGCTGCCTTCCTTTATACCACTGACGACCTGACATCAGTCCTCAAGTGACAGCAACTGACACAGAAATACTAAGTCTCTGGTATTCAGGCTGTGGGCTACCCTGGCAGTGATAACCCAAATGTGATGACTGCAACAGTAAAACACGAAGAACATCCTCATCTTTTTACATATAAACCAAGGAAGGAGATTTTAAGAAGTGCATACAGACTATTATACGGATATGGAAACATAACGAAGATGTGTTATGCTATATACAAGAATGAAGGTACAGGTTGGGTCAATTAATTTTAATCATAATTAGTGTGGCAATGCATACCTAGGGATATTACAGCAGACAATAAAGCTAGATGAAATATTGTTAAACAGCACCACTCATACTGATAACATTTAACTGAATATTCAGGTGAATCTTAGTTTTAAGGGATATAGTAATTGTTTTTAAACGAAACTGAGCAGAATGTTAGGCTGTATGTTAAGATGCTACCATTGCATAATGTGGACATAATGATTATACTATGTTGTACTCTGGTCATTTACTGTTTGGAGATACTCAAAATACTATAAACAATTCCCAGATCACTACAGTTTTTGGTTAAATAGAAACCCCTAATAGTAGCAATGAGCTTTATCAGACATTTTACAGACTGAAGAAGGATCAAAGTGATGAAAAAGGTAACTTGTATACAGAGCTGACAGATCCAAAGCATAATACAATTGAGTAACCTCAGGTGAAAAGGATTTTAAAATAAGATAGGGAGTGGTTTTAGGGTAGTTTCATGCCCAGTTCTTTGAATGCACTTTACATGAAAGGAATGTGCTCATGGACATCTCTCCAAACCTTTTTAGTGTGCTGCTAGTTTCCATGCAAGGGGGGGTATGTCTTTCTTATTTCTGCAATACATCTGATATGAGCCCAGTCCGGATTTAGCATTTTAGATAAAGTATCTCAACTATTAATTATTTTAAATACTATAGAAAAGGGCACCATTTATTTCAATAAATAGATTTTTCTGATCAATGTTTGCTACTGTTCCACAATAAATGAGTACCACGTAAAGATTTTTCAAGTCACTGTTTTACTGCAGGACTCCATGCTACAATGTGATTGTAGTCAATGACAACAAGGGGCTCACGATGATCAGATTAACTCAGAGTCAGTCAGCATCCTACATACCCTCCAGGGTAGGCCCCAAGATTTGCTGAAGAAACTTACTGATTTTACAGGACATTCTTGTGCTTTGCTGAAGGAAATAACTGAATTAAGTGAAGGGTTTCACAACTGCTGAGTCCTCAGAAACAATATATTTCTTAGTTTTTTTTCTACATTTTGATCATGTATATGAAGTACCCTTCATCATTACACTTCTGGTGTGTGTTTTGACTTTACTTATCTATTCTGGAATAATGTAAACCAAAGTATGATTAATTTATGCGCTTCTTATCTAATATTCTACAAACAACATTATTTATGTTAGTATGACATACATGAATTCCCTGTTAATAATACTGACAGGTGTTTTTTTTATTCTAAAACCTAAAAAAATACCGGACAGGTAAAGCTGGATTCCAAGAGCATACCGTTAATAATGCACACATCATTTTAACAGGACTTCTATAAATGGAAATGTGTGTACTCTGGGCAACAGGGAAGGCAAGCCTAAATCCTGCAGAACCCAAAAGTCAGTGAGTAGTTCTAGGAAAAGTTTATTTCTAATACTATTCACTGAAAGCAGCCTGCCAAGTAAAAGATGAGCCAGATAAAACCAATATCAGGAAGTCAACATTAGGAATGCAGACAGTTGAGAAGTATCCCATAGTCATTAACATTAAATGCTGACAAGATATCAGCTGGGATATTTTGCAGACACCCTAATGGTTATGGACATCAGCTGGGTATGACAACCTTGTGTTTCCAAAGGTTAGCCAAAGAGTACACTTATTCTATGCTGACAAGGCCGTAAGAAGGCCGAAACATGCATGTCCACAGCTAGTGAGGTTGCACTTTATTGGCCTGAATTTGTCCATAATAGACTTAAACAGGAAAAAGTCATGGGTATTCAGAACTGCCGTATAGCTGAAACATCTGAGGTCCTTAAGGAGCCATTTGCATATATCCCATGTTACCTCTAATACAAGAGGTTTTAAAGAATCACACAGTGGAAAATCCTGCCTGGCTAGATTTTTCTTGTAGTTTTTACTGACTGGGTTGTCTGTGTGATCTTGTTACTCATTGTTTACTTAATAATACTATATCAGTGGTATGTTTACACTTAGTGCCATATCAGTGCTATACTTACCCTTAATAGTGTTGTATCAGTGCTATATTTACAGTTAACAGTGCTGTATTAGTACCAAGTTTACCCATAATAGTGCTTCAACAGTTCTATGTTAGTGCTTTGTTTACCCTTAATAGTGCTGTATCAGTGCTACAGTTACACTTAATAATGATGTATCAGTGCTACGTTTACACTTAATAATGTTGTATCAGTGTTATGTTTACACTTAATAATACTATATCAGTGCTATGTTTACACTTAGTGCCATATCAGTGCTATGCATACCCTTAATAGTGTTGTATCAGTGCTTTATTTACACTTAACAGTGCTGTATTAGTACCAAGTTTACCCATAACAGTGCTTCAGCAGTTCCATGTTAGTGCTTTGTTTACCCTTAATAGTGATGTATCAGTGTGCATCAGTGTGTATCAGTGCTACATTTACACTTAATTGTGCTCTATCAGTGTTATGTTTACACTTAATACTATATCAGTGCTATGTTTACACTTAGTGCCATATCAGTGCTATGCTTACCCTTAATAGTGCTGTATCAGTGCTACATTTGCAGTTAATAATGCTGCATCAGTGCTACATTTACACTTAATAGTGCTGTATCAGTGTTATATTTATACTTGGAAGGGCTGTATCAGTGCTTTGTTTACATTTAAACAGGCTGATGAATACAAAGGAGACCATGAGATGTTACATGAGACTATAGCTTTCCAAAGACCATCTTCTCAATGGCCTTTGTAATATGTTCTTCAGATTAAGTGGATCTAACAATGGCTTCTTCAGTTAAATAGCATCCTGGGCTACTTTTTTAAAAATGTTTTAAATGCTCACACTCACAGAGATGAATGCTCTATTAGGAAAGTCACTGGATCAAGGATCTCCAAAATTTATGAAAAAAATGTTGGACTAGGCTTTAGTTTATAGAACATAGCATGAACAGATGAAAAAAGTTTCATGGTCTCCTCATAGACAGCATAGCCAATATTCAGCCAATGGGATCCTAAAGGCTACACAGAATGTCAACACAGCCAACATTCAGCCAATGGGATCTTAAAGGCTGCACAGAATGACAACTGCTAAGCTCAACAGAAGCATAAAGAGGAAGAGAAAGAGCCTCATTTTGGCAACTTTATGTGCAAAGCATTGTGCAACCCTCTGAAGAAGGAGTCATCATACAGACTAGGCTAAACATGCTGGTCATAATCCAAACAAGTTTGGTTTGATGACTGAAAAGAACAGAAGTCTCACTGGACTAAATATTACCTTCTTAGATGGGATTCATGAATGTTATGCTAAAAATGGGGATCTAAACTATACTTATCTTCAAGGATGTCCTTTTTCTGCATGTGCTTTAGCCTTCAACTAGCCCTCTGCATTTTATGAAGGTCATAAACCTATCGCCAATCATGAAAAACAGCTACTGTTATTAAAGTATAAGTTCATAAGTATGTATTTTCTTATCTGCAGCATATACAGTAAAGCAAATTCAGTGTGTGTCTCTGTGCACTTGTGTGTGTGTGTGTGTGTGTGTGTGTGTGTGTGTGTGTGTGTGTGTGTGTGTGTGTGTGTGTGTGTGTGTGTGTGTGTATGTATATGTGGGGGGGGGGTACAATATGAAGCAATCTGAAATTCTTGGCTATTTGCATTTACTCCTGATCCATCTATTTTCTGAGACAATGTTTCTATTTATATACAAAGAAAATGTTGCATCATAATTAAGTGATACTTAGTGGTTAAATATTACCAGATAGTATTAGTAATTAGCAATTGAGTCTCACTAAGAAAAACATTACTACAGACACCTAGCTGCTTTTCAGGGTCAAAAGACAGAGGTTCTGAATGACTGTGCCACTATACTTGTCTGTTAGCAAAGAACATAATTAGATAGCAGTTTGTAAGATATGAAAGCTTCTACATCTAGAATGTTGATATGATGACTTAGGTAAATTGTTACAGTTTAACATGCCATTTACTATTCAGTTAGAAGCCCTGGTATGTACTTATGAGGAGAGTAAACGAAGGTGCTGTTAGCTGTACGCTATATATACCTGAAGACATTCCAAACCACCCACATCATTGATCACCTCAGCTAATTAGATATGAAATGGTGGTTCCTCTCCTCTTGTTATTTTACCTGTTGGTGAACTGCAAAGTCATTGACAGCCATGGTGGTGCAGCAGTTAGCATTGTCGCCTCACAGTAAGAGGTTGTCCCATTCGATTCTCGGCTAGAGCACCTTCTGTGTGGAGTCTGCATGTACTCCCTGCGGTCGAGTGATGTTAAAGACATGCAGGTAGGTGCGAGCATGAATGGGCGTGCGTTCGTTGAAGGCAACTCAGCACCGTAAAAATCCACTGCCAATCATGAGTGGACTGGAGTTCCGCTGTGGCGACCCATAACCGGGAAAAGCCGAAAGTCTAGGTGTACTGCAAAGTCATTGGAGAGTTTTGGTTGACAACAAGTACATCAATTGTTTGCAGGGTATTTGAGTGAGATTGCATAACTATGGCAATATGTAAGTTTCTCCTTTTTTCCTCTCTTGCACCATCTCAAATTAATATTTATAGAGCTGTGAGGGTTAGTGGAGATCGGATAGGATTTGCCTATTATAAATGGTGTAACTGGAAAGGTAAACATTGGAAGGCATCTGGTAAAGAATCAATGTAAACAAGAAGGTTTAACAGCAGACAGAAACTAAAACTAACAAGGAAACAAGCATGGAGAGTAAGACATCAGAATAACAATGACATGAAGGAAGGGAATAAAATATTGGCTGGTAGGCTTCATAAGCTGAAAACAGGGTTGAAGGCAGTGGCAGTGCTTGTAACATTGACATGGTAGTACATGATGACGACAAAATGACAGAAGGAATTTCTGTGATATCAGGATATGCAAACCCAATTAATGACATGGGCACGATAGAGGAATCTATAAGAAGAAGAACACTTGTCTCTACGATTTCTGAAGCCTGAGGTCAGTGACATTGAAACAGGTATGAGTGGGTGCACACTAGTATGAGTCCTGCTCTTGCTCACTGCATTCCACAGCAGGTGTGGGTGTATAGCTGGTGACTTATTACAGTATATTTGTAAGGACACATATGTAATCCTGAGAGGTCAGAAGGAGGATTACGTTGGAATGTATGATTGTATCTGTGGTCAGGATGCAGGGTCAAAGACCAAAGCATGTCATATGCAATGAAGTGTTTAAGTCTGAGGATTTATTTCAGGAATTTTGATGTCAATGTTTTTGCTCTTTATAGATTCATAGGTGAATACTAGCCCAAATGCCCTGAACGGCCATTTTAAACCTAGCCAATAATGTCTGAATCTGTGTCTTTGAGGTACAGATCTTAGCCATTATACCAAGCCCATATCTAATAATGATATTTTTGATTCCAATTAATGATCCTTGAATTCTCATACTTTAGTATGCGCTACAGAATGGGATAATTCATCTTGTGATATATTCATAGGTACGTACTAGGCTAGTTGCTCTTGTGGGCCATTTTAAGCCAGGCCAGTTCCCCTCAGAGGTGGGTATCAAACCCTGTTCCTTGTGTTTGTTAGGTAATGACCTTAACCATAATGCCATCCCTCAAATCTCTTCCAGTATTGATTTATGCATTTTGATCTCTGTATGCATGTGCGCATATTTCTCAGTGAAAATGGTAGAATGATTTTAATCAGAAGTATCATAAATTAAATGTCAAACTACAAATGCTTCAGCTTAAGTTGAAATTAAATTATGAAATTGCACGATGAAGAGTTAAACAGAATTAAAGTTATCAAAAATTGCAACCCCTTACATTTTGTTAGGAATGCAGGTGTGTCATCACAACAGGAAGAGCTTAAAGTGTCCATGCTGCAAGCAGGGTTCCAATTTGTCATGAGGTTATACATATAAGGAAGCAGGCATTCACCTCATGAGGCAGCTCACAAGGCTGCTGTGGGGGTGGGGGTGGTTAAAGGACAGCTAACAGGATCTGCAAACTGGCTGGCACCCTAACACCCTATTCTCACCTCCATCACACAATAAATGGAGTGGAGGGCCCTCATTCTGATGAACAAATGAGTACGGCAAGGGGAAACATTGAGACACTCCTGTAAATGCCACGTACAAAAAGTCCCAACCGTACAAATAAGCCAGAGTCAGCAAAGAATGACTGTGTCACTTCCTAGCTGATCTGCTGGATGTAAAGAGCACCTATTCTAAATAATTTTTTTTGTCTTATTTTTTGGTTCTCGCAGCTGACCTTCAGATGCTCCCCAGCATCTCTGTTCATCTAGTGGATTTGCTAATCCATTCTGTCCTTTCCCAGACTTCTCTGACCATGCTCAGGGCCAGTAAGGCTGCAGAAGAAGTGTTAGTCTTGTAAGGCCTAACCCATCCCCCAACACGCATGCACTGTCCAAGGGGATTGTATGCAATGATCGCTGAAGCATGTTGTCATTGCCTCTGTATGTGACTCAGCCAATACCCTGACTACTTTGTAGAGAACAACATCCAGACATTCCCCAGTCTCCACCAGGGGTTGCCACGTGGGTGTGTCTGAGCATGTGTTCCTTCCCTGCCCTACGGATGAGCAAGTAAATGTCAGCATCTCAGGCCCTGCTATTTCAAACAAAGTGAAACTAATTGTAAAAACATTTATTTATCTGTAACATCGAAAAGAAAAGTGAAAATATATTATTCTCTAAAATAAATTAATGACTTTTTACAAAGAACTGAAAACAGGAAATGGTACTTACACAAAGCTTAATATAACTAACCACATGAAATATACATCGAATGAACTATACATAATGGCATACAAATTGTCTAAGGTATAAAAATACTGATCACTCTTTGTTGACTGGGTTAGTCTCACTAAAACAGCATCCTCTTTTTTTGGAGACACCCAATGTGGTATGCATATTGACTAGGGAAAATTTGGCTAGCATACTAGGGAACATTTCCTACTCTTTTTTCAATAAGTGCCATAGGATCTTTTACATCCACCTGAGCTACGTTCAACTCAGGCAGATAAGACCTCAGTTTACTGTGTCATCAGAAGAATGGGACAGTCAGGAGTGCAGCAGCCCTCTACAGTTTCAGTAATGGAAAGTTAATCCAAGTACTTCCTGCAGGAATACAACCCACAACGATCTGATTTTCTGGCACCAAAGGTAATTATACTACCTGTTGAGCCACTGACATTAACTTTCAAACTTTTTGAAACAATATGACAATAAACTATTCTAATAAATAGCAAATATAATACACAGGTGTGGCTATGAATAAATAAACTGAGTAAAGGGAAAAAGTTTTTTAAGGTTTATTTCATTTATTCTATTTTAATTTGTTGACAAGGGCTGAGCACTGATCTCTCGCTGGACATTTTTATGATTATGTTTTCAGTTGGTGTAATGGTTAAGGTCTTTCCCTCTTATGCACAAGGTACAAGGTTTGATCCTGACCTCTGGCCAATGACTATGGAATTTTCACATTGTGTCTCTGTGGACCACTTCCCTCCTCCCCCAAAAAATGCTGAGTATATTTCCTCTTCAAACTTACCCAAGAATGGAGCTCTCAGCAGCAACACAGACTCTAGATGGTGCTTATAGGAAAAAAGTTATAGAGACCAACTGCTTTGGTCATTAACTGTGCTGCACAGTATTCTCAAGGGAGGAGACCACAGACTGAGTGCCATGTCAGGGCAAGCCACTCAAGTGTAAAATATGTCCCTAGGCGAGTTGGTCACCTTGACTAATGTTGCTAAATGAGCACAGTGTTGTGCTGCTGTGAAGTGGGTTGATGACCCAGCTTACTCCAACCTATGCTACGGCCAATGTGTGCCCACCATAAAGCCAAACAGCCCTGACACCACAAGCTACTGGCCAGCTGGTGTCCAATTGCACAGCCTGGGTTACCTGTGATAGCTCTGTTGAGTGAAAGATGGCTGTAAAACTAATTAACCTGCCAAACTTGAACTAAAAATTGCTACAATCGCTGACAGGATGCAGCTTGGAAGTGGATGACATGATGGTACAAAGGAGGCCAGACATCCTATGTATCTAGAAGACAAGATGGAAGGGCAGTGCATCAAAACCACTTGGCTTGGAATTTAGAATCTGCTACTAGCAGGATAGACTAGGAATGGGGTGGGAGTCATGGTGAGGGAGAGGCTTCAGAAGGCAGTGAGGGATGTCATCAGAATTAATAACAGACACATGGCAATCTGATTTTAGTGTAAGAACAGGGTACTTTGTTTTTTAGGCTCAGCCCAGGAGTACAAAAAAAAATAATTAAACACCAATGACTGCAGTGAGCAAGCAATGCTTAAAAGAAGAGAAAGAAAGGGTAAGGCAACATATAAGGAAAACAAAAGTACAAGGAAAGGATAAGGTAATATGTAAGGAAAACAAAAGTACAAGGAAAGGATAAGGCAACATATAAGGAAAACAAAAGTACAAGGAAAGGTTAAGGTAATATGTAAGGAAAACAAAAGTACAAGGAAATGATAAGGCAACATATAAGGAAAACAAAAGTACGAGGAAAGGATAAGGCAACATATAAGGAAAAGAAAAAATACAAGGAAATGATAAGACAACATATAAGGAAAACAAATGTACAAGGAAAGGATCAGGTAACATATAAGGAAAACAAAAGTACAAGGAAAGGATAAGGTAATATGTAAGGAAAACAAAAGTATAAGGAAAGGATAAGGTAATATGTAAGGAAAACAAAAGTAAAAGAAAAGGATAAGGCAACATACAAGAAAAAGAAAAGTACAAGGAAAGAATAAGGTAATATGTAAGGAAACAAAAGTACAAGGAAAGGATAAGGCAACATATAAGGAAAACAAAAGTACAAGGAAAGGATAAGGTAACATATAAGGAAAACAAAAGTACAAGGAAAGGATAAGGTAACATATAAGGAAAACAAAAGTACAAGGAAAGGATAAGGTAATATGTAAGGAAAACAAAAGTAAAAGAAAAGGATAAGGCAACATACAAAAAAAAAGAAAAGTACAAGGAAAGGATAAGGTAATATGTAAGGAAAACAAAAGTACATGGAAAGAATAAGGCAACATATAAGGGAAACAAAAGTACAAGGAAAGGATAAGGCAACATAAGGAAAACAAAAGTACAAGGAAAGGATAAGGCAACATGTAAGGAAAACAAAAGTACAAGGAAGGGTTAAGGCAACATATAAGGAAAAGAAAAAATACAAGGAAAGTATAAGGCAACATATAAGGAAAACAAAAGTACAAGGAAAGGATAAGGCAACACATAAGGAAAAGAAAAAATACAAGGAAAGGATAAGGCAACATATAAGGAAAACAAAAGTACAAGGAAAGGATAAGGCAACATATAAGGAAAAGAAAAAATACAAGGAAAGGATAAGGCAACATATAAGGAAAACAAAAGTAGTCAAGTCAAGTCAAAGTAAAATGTATTGTCATTCAGAACTACACAGCAGTGTAGCTGAACGAAATTACAATGCTTCATTTTCAATGCAGGAAACAGTTGCACATATAGAAAGAGAAAAAATAATAAAATATCACATTAGAAATTTAATAAGTAGCAATTTGTAAGTAAAGTAGGACAGCAGTGACCTACACCCATCCCAGAACAGGAGACAAGGAAGACAAGGAACAATATGAAGGTAATATTGTCAGAGTAAAATTGAAACAATAGCAGCATATCTATGATTAGACTGAATTATTGCACAGTTTGTATATTGCACTTTAAAGTCCTTCAGGGTGTAGGTGAGCCACCTTCGTATTGAACTTAGTTATTGCACATCCATAAAATAAGCCCCTTTATTGGCTAGTTATGTAACAGATGTCATGGTTCGTTTTTCCACAGAGTTCGACAGTCTAACAGAGAGCGAAAAGAAACCGTTTTTTAGTCTGGTAGTCTTACAATGCAGGCTTCTGTATCTCCTGCCAGAGGATAGGCGAGTGTACAGACCATAGGCAGGATGTGTTGTATCGCTGGAAATCTTTTTGGCCCTGTCTATGCAGCGGCATTTGTGTAGATCTTCCAGAGGAGTAAGGGAGGTGCCAATGATTCTTTCTGCTGACCTTGCAACTTTCTTGAGAGCCTTCCAATCTTGATTATTACAGCTCCCATACCAGACTGCAATTGTTGATCAGGACACTTTCAATGGTGTCCATATAAAAGGTCTGAAGTATGGAGCTTGGTAATTTTGCCTTCCTAAGTTTCCTTAGAAAGTGCAAGTGTTGCTGAGCTTTTTAGACTGTGCTGGATACATGGACTGACCAGGATAAGTTCTCTGTGAGATGAAGACCCAAGAACGTTGTACCCTTGACCCTTTCAACTGTCATCCCTTTCATCACTAGAGGTTTGTGTGGTACTTGAGATCTTCTGAAATCAACAATCAACTCCTTTGTCTTGCTGACATTCAGTGCTAGATTGTTGCTGTCACACCAGACCAGTAGTTGATCAATCTCGTTCCTGTAGGCCTCCTCCTCTCCGTCTTTGATCAGGCCTATAACAATGGTGTCATCCGTGAATTTGATGATCCTGGTCATCTCATGTGTGGACATGCAGTCATGTGTCAGCAGAAGGAGAGGGCTTAAGACACACCCCTGTGGTACTCCTGTGTTCAGGATGATACTTCCGGAGCTGTTGTCTCCCACACAAACCTTTTGAGGACTTTCAGTAAGGAAGCTCAGATTCCAATTGCATAAATGAGAGTCTATACCCAGTTGAAGTAGCTTTGATATCAGATTCTGAGGGATGACAGTGTTGAAGGCAGAACTGAAATCAATGAATGGCAGTCTTGCATAGCAGTTTTTGCCTTCTAAGTGGGTCAGTGTTTCATGGAGAGCTAGTGAAATGGTATCCCTTGTATTGCAGTTTATCCTGTAGGCAAATTGCAGTGACACAGGTAAGATTGAGGCTATATGATCTTTGACCAGTCTCTCCAGGCACTTCATTACCGTCTAAAGCAACTGGTCGATACTCATTCAGAGTTGTTGGCTGTGGTTTCTTGGGTAGAGGAATGATAGTCATCTCCTTGAAGCATTTCAGAACACTGGCTAGATGGAGTGAAGTGTTGAAGATGTCAGTGAGTACTGGAACAAATTCTGTTGCACATTCCCTTAGTACCCTGCCCATGATGTTGTCAGGGCCAGCTGCTTTCCTCGGGTTGACATGTTTTAGGGTTCTGATAACATCGACTGTATTGAAGTTCAGCACCGCTGCATGCTTGTTTTCAGGGATTCTGCATGCTGTTGGTTTGTTGTTAGCATCAAACCTACTGAAGAATTTGTTCAGTTGGTTCAGAAATTCGATGCTATCATCACACAAAGCTGATATAGGCTTGTAGTCGGTGATGGTTTGAATTCCTTTCTATAGTTGCTTGGTATCCTTCTGGTCCCTGAAGTGACTTTGGATTTTTCTGCTATAGGATCTTTTTGCCTGTTTGATACCTTTGTTCAGTTTGGCTCTGGCCACACTTAAAGCTTCCATATCTTGGGATTTGAAAGCTGCATTTCTTACTTTCAAGAGCTTGTACACCTCACTAGTTAGCCAAGGTTTTTGATTTACCCATATGATGATGAGTTTGGTGTTTGTTACATCCTCCACACACTTAGAAATGAAAGCTGTGTGTCCAAGTCAACATGGTTGTTTGTCACAACAGCCTATCTAAACACTGACCAGTCTGTACAGTCGAAGCAGTCTTGTAGAGCTGAGATTGCTCCCTCAGGCCAGATCTTTATTTGTTTTCTAGTCGGTGTACTGGTTTTCAGTATGGATTTATAAGCTGGAACCAGCATGATGGCTAGGTGGTCAGAGCTCCCTAGATGAGGATAAGGTTTTGCTTTATATGCACCTTTGATGTTATTGTAGACTATAAGTATATATATATATATATATATATATATATATATATATATATATATATATATATATATATATATATATATATAGATAGATAGATATTTGTATAAGTACAATGAAAGGATAAAGCAACACATAAGGAAAACACAAGTACAAGGAAAGGATAATATAATATATATGGAAAACAAAATAGAAAGGAATATGTAAACAGAATAAATGGGGTTACCAAGCGAAGAGGTTATTAAGAGAGGTAAATAAATGAGTTACAGAACAAGATATAGTTAATGATAGACAGGAATAATTCACATTATACATATCACTGTTTTCAAGTTCAAAGAGCACACATACAAAATGATATCTTTCTGAAGAACAAAAAAGGTCACAAAGCCAAGTAAGAACTTACTGTGCCTTAACATTCACCATCTATTGTTATTGTCTTCTGTCTCCATTACCTCATACCTTCCAAGGAAGAAAGTGCAAAAATTCAAGAGCAATAACTGAACCCTACTAAATCCCTTCTCCTAATGTACTGCCTTTCCTTTATTAAACTAGATGGACCAATATCCTTTTAGTCCCCCTCCCAAAAAGTGTGTTCTTAGTTTAACGTTTGAATCTTCTAGCTTTCTTTATTACTGCTTCTGGTTTGGCACTATCTCAGACACACAAACATTCAAGCATTGTCAACAATTATTGACTAAAGCTCTTCAGCTTCATTTTTTTACCCTTTTTAAAATTATTTACGTTTTATATGTTCCTCCATTAATGCACCGCATGAAAAATCTAACAGAAATTTTAGCAACTATAGAACTAGCCACAGAACTAGCCACAGAAACCCATCAGTCATTAATAAGATCAATCAAAAAGGGGTAAGGGAGAAAAAAGAATTACAGGATCTTAACTCAGCAGAACTGCATACTGCATCACAATCTCTGCAGTAGAAGCTCTTGAATCAGAAGCTATTACAATTGGAATTAAAAACAGAATAAGAACAGCATTTAGAGAGCCCCCCCAAGCCTTAGCCCCTGGATGAAAAAAAAAAAGTTTGCTGCTTGAAACAAAAAACAAAACAAAAAAGTGTACACCACATACGGTAAAGGAAAATTGAAATGTCAGGTCATCATGTGATAACAAATAAGATATGACAAGGTATCACTTCAAAAACTATTTTAAGTCACCAGTCATTAGATATAGATTAGTTTGTTCTCTTCAAAAATGACAGTATACCTGGCTGGTACTGTAGGTAAAATTATTTGCATTTTATTTTGAGGAAATATCAGTTTAGACTGTTCAGCTGTGTCTTGTCAGATTTTGTGACACTTTCAGTTTCCGGCCTTTAAAATATACTTGTTAAGTTTACATTATCCTGTATTAATAACACATCTCAGAGACAACAGGCAGGATTCATTAACAGCTACACAAAAGTGTAATGATTGTAGCATGCTATTTGGTATTCATTAAGTGGCTGTACATGACATGTAGGGCCACCAAACAATGGGAAAGAGCAGAATATGCTAATTAAAGCATAAAGGGTTGAAGATCATGCTAATTAACCAATTCAATATGGCAGAGCTATTCAGGATGCTATAAAGCAACCCTTTTGGAAAACAGACACAATTACACTTAGAAAAAAAAACATGTTAGGGGTTTGCCTGTTGCTATTATCATGCTGAATGTACAACAAGATTTAAATTAGGTTGCTGCTGCTGCCAGACCTTGGGCAAGAAGAAGAAGAAGAAGAAGAAGAGGGGGGTTTAGACCCCATTTAACTTATCATGGACTGCATGAAACAGAAATTGTTGACAGATATAGGTGCACAACAGTTATCTGCAATAATGACAAGGGTAAGCGTGAATCATGTTTAAAAAACATGTAACTGATTACTCTCCAAGGGAAATATGTATATGCCTGTAAACAAGCCATTTGTCTGAGGTGCACAGTTATTTATTTATTTATTGACATTTGTTGACTGAGAAAGTCTGACTGGGTCAGGAAAAAGCTCCATCCAAACATTATACATGTGACATATAAACAGTATTTATAGTACATACAAATTCTAAAAATATAAACATACGGTTTCTAAAAATAACTATTAAACAGTGGAGCTACATAATAGTAGGTAAACAAAGTCATTAAGCAGTTATGTCAGTAATATCTCCTCTGTAAGATGTTTCCAACAGAACAGGTATATGTTAGAACCAATAGTTTACAGGGAGAGGTCAGTTATACCCTCATTTGCATGACTATACCCAGAAGCAAGACTAAAGTACCCAGTGCTTCCAATGCTGTAATGACAATACTAACTGAAATACGATGCTGTACAAGAATGTAGCAGTAAGCCATTCACAAATTAGTAAGAGCAAGAAATCAACAACTTTAGCTCTGCAATACATATTAATAAATCCAATCATGTTAATAAACAAGCATCAACTATTCACTGTGTGTGCTGGACATATATGCAATCCTAGTTCACAAAGACCTGTGTAAAGGGCAGGGCACAGCCATCATCAATTGCACAGGGTAGGATGGGCAATGTAGGAGAGCAAGGCTGACACCAGAGAAGTGAGTGTGTGCAAATAAGAAACACATGTATCGCTCAGATTATACAGTAATTTGGGCCAGTAACAAGAGATACATAGCACACAACAGTACTGTTTAAATATTTTGCATGTGTGTAATGTGTTATGGGAGGTAATTTTTTTATTTTCTATGTGTGAGTGCCTGCTTGGACAGAATCAAGCACTGTGCTAGCACTAAGTTATAGTATCTTGGACAGGTATGAGTCATGTAAGGCAGACTGCTCAGATCAGCATCATCACACCTGACCACGAGAACCACCTCTGCTATGATTTGCACTGGTACTTCAATGGCCCTGGCTAGAAGTCTGGGTGCTACCTGGATGTAAGTGATGACTGCTGGTTGAGATCTCATCAGGACTATGTTCAGAACCATGACCCCATGGCTTACCACGTCTGGGTGAGGACACCACAATCACTGACAGACCAGTGGATGTAGTATCACTGCAGGAGTGGGATCTTGTATGGTCATATTTGTTAACACCAGAATACAGAGTGGCTCTCAGGCCATGTGGATACACACCCTCCCCCAACAGATGTTCCATCATAGACACTGCCTGATCCAGTGTGTTGAAAAAAATAAAAAATAAAATTATATAAAATAGAAAATACAGCTGACAGTTCACTTTCTTTGTGGCACAAGGTGTAAGTACAGTGACCTTAAAGATAAAGTATATCTGATACATGGTTCAGATCCACTGACATAATGCTTTTACGGAGGATTGCCTGAGTATATATTACATAGGATCATAGAATCATAGGAGATTACTAGGCTATCGACCCAGAAATTATTTTAAGCCTAGATGTTTTATCCCAGTGTAATACCATAGAAATGCTAGTCAATATCCAAGATTGCATTTAGTGATGACTGCCCATGTCCAGGAGGGTTGTGGACTTTATCCCTGGTAAGAATTTACGGTGGCCCATCCACTCGTCTAGGTTCCTCTTGAACAGTGTCATAGAGGTGCTCTGTTTTACATGAATTGGTAGCTTGTTCCAAAGATACATCAGTCCTGGGAGATAAATCTGTCCCTCCACCATGTCCTACTTAAGTCGCAGGTGATATTTAGGTCCCTGGAATGGGAGAACCTAGTGCCGTTTGATTTATGGATATGCAGCAAGTTCATTAGGTTTGGGTCTTGGATTGCTCTGTGGGCGAGGTATACATTTCCCCAAAGAAGTCTATATGTTACGAAGTACAGTGACAGGGACTTTAGTCAGTCTGTGTAAGGCATATGCTGGAGCCCAATAAAACCAAGAAAGGTGCACTGAAAGCGTCCCAATAAAACCATGGACGAAGTTAACCAGTATATTGGGTTCCTTTCAGTGCACCTTTCATGGTTTTATTGGATTCGTTTTGTGTACTTCTGCCTGCACTTGGGTTTCATATGCTGGAACCCCTTATTCTTCTTTGTTAGAAACCTCTGAGGTCTCTCTAATTGCTACAGGTGCTTAGTATGGTACATGAAAAATGGGGCTCTATACTCAATTATGGGCCAGATAAGAACCAAGTATAGGGGGGTCATAACTTCTTTTGCTCTTGAGGTGATGCCTTTACTAATCAAGCACGCTACATAGAAAGTTTTCCTTACTACAGTAGACACATGGTAGCTGAAGTTAAGGTTGTTGTCAACTTGTGATTCAGGTGCCTTACCATTTCCTGGGTACTTAAGGAATTGTTGCTGATTTGATAGTGTGAGGGGACATTATTTGTGCCAAAGGCAATGACGCATTTCTGTGCATTCGGTTTGAGACTGTGACTAATACACCAGTTGGTGGTTTGCGTGAGACCCTCCAGGGCTATATTGACATAATTTGGGGATTCAGTAATTTCACCTAGTTTGCAGTTGTCTGCAAACTTGGTCAGCTACAACTCCTTAGAAGTGTATGCCAAACAGTAGGGGGCCCAGCACTGACCCATGTGGCACCCCACTGGTAACAGGTCTGCTGGTTGATGTGGAGTCACCCACTTTGATAGTGTGTGTCTGGTTTGTGAGCCAGTTGACAACCCATCTTACAATGACGGGGTTTACATTCAGTTTGCTACATTTATCGGTAATGCCTGAATCTGGGATTGTGTTGAAATCTTTTGCTAGGTTGAGGTATGCTAAGATTTGCTCTCATCAATGGCCTTGGTCACATTTTCAAAGAAATTCACCAGATGTAACAGGGAGGATCTGCCCTTCATTAAGCTGAATTGGGTAGTATCTAGGGTTTGAAGGTCACCTATGTCTTTATTTATGAGGTCCATAATGATACATTCCATGGCCTTACAGATGAGACTGGTCAGGCTTATGAGTCTGTAATTCCCTGGGTCTGTTGCTAGGCCACCTTTGTGGAGGGGAATAACTGTTGCTGTTCTCTATTCTGCAGGAACAAAGCCTGTGGTTAGGCTATGATTGAAAATGGTACTTAATGGTGATGCTGGTTCATGTTTTAGCCTGTTTAGAAGACAGCCTGGGATGTCGTCTGGTCCCATAAAGGCTGTGTTTTTTTACCTCGGACAAGCATTTGAGGACCTGCTCTTCAGATATGTAGGGTTGGGGGATGTTTGGGGGAAGGTTTGTTGTAAGTTAGGAGGGGATAAGGGAGTGAAATTTTTGCCAAACCTATTCGCTAGCAGGTTTGCTATCTATGTGGGATCAGTGTGTGTGATACTGTTGGCCAATAGTTCTGCACATGCCTGGGTCCTACCCTTTAGGTTATGTACGTAGCTATAAAAGGCCGTATGGTTATCCTTGGCTTGGACATCATTTTGTGATACCATTGTGCTGTTGTTTGAAAATCAACTTTTGTCACTTTTACTAACAACACGTGACCATTAGTCTGTCCACTGTAACATAATATATCACTAACTTCAGTTCTGATAATGTGTTCCATGTGTCTAATGTTGGGAGGAGATGTGAAAAGGAAGACTGCACTTCTTGCTCTGGTCAATACTACATACACCCATGCATTGCAGTTCATTCACTATCTGTAATTTCTCTAACATATATTACCCTTTTAATGCTTTTTCTGTTTGCTCTCCACTTGACATTGAGTAAACATGGTTCACTTGTTGTGTCTTTCGGCTTTTCCCAGTTAGGGGTCGCCACAGTGGAACTCCAGTCCGCTAATGATTGGTAGTTGATTTTTACGTGCCGAGTTACCAGCCCTGACGCACAACCTTCAACAAAGGTACGCCCATTCACGCATGTCTCCATGCAGAAGATGCTCTTGCTGAAAATCGAACCGGACAGCGTCTTACTGTGAGGCGACAACGTTACCGCAGCACCACTACCGCGGGTTAGTAAACATGGTTCACTACACAAGGAAAAATTTGAACATTTTTCTTTAGGCTGTGTTAGGTAACTCAAAAATGCCAGGTGGCTTTGCAAGTCTGGCATCACTCTGGATAGTAATCATTCCAGAAAATACACTTCATAGGTAACTTTCTCTGTGGCACAAGGTGTAGCTGAGGAGAATTGACAGAAATAAGGTACAAGAAGTATTGTTTGAATCCTCTTTCCAGAACACCTTGCCATAATTCACAATATTTACTTTTCAACTGTAATCCATTTAAGCTACATTTGCTCTCCACTTGGCATCGCACATGCATGGTTCACTACTTAAGGAAAAAAGTGGAAAATTTTAGTTTAGTCTGCCTTAGATAGTTCAAACACACCTGGCATCATTGTGCGGCCCTCACAACAGGGAGAGTAGTTATAAATGCACCTGACAGATGTCAGATTCTGTGCTACAAGGTGTAACTGAAATAAATCGATAAAAGTAAGGCACATGAAGCATTATTTGAATCATGTGTGTAGATCACATTGTGATTTATCACAGTATGTTTTATCTTTATTTACTTTCATTTTAAGGTGCATTTGCTCTTTGCTTGGCAGCATGCAAGCAGGGTACACTACCTAAGGAAAAAAATGAAAAATTGATTTTCGGTTGCTTTAGGTAGCTGAACCATGCCTGGCGACAATGCACTGTCTTCATCATTTGGGACAGTACTGAAGGAAGATATTCTACCTAGCATTGAGCTATCTCTGTGACACAAGGTGAAAGAGCAATGACTTTTGATAATTAATATAGGCTATTATGGGTTCAAAGCTAGTTGCAAGGTACTTTTTAAAACAGGTGTAAGAAGCACATTTCTCAGAATTTTTGAATAGGGCAGTATTATGGGCCGGATAAGAACCAAGTATAGGGAGGTCATGACTTCTTTATATCTTGAGGTGATGCCTTTACTAATCAAGCACGCTACATAGAAAGTTTTCCTTACTACAGTAGACACATGGTGGCAGAAGTTACGGTTGTTGTCAACTTGTGATCCCAGGTGCCTTACCATTTCATGGGTACTTAGGGTATTGTTGTTGATTTGATAGTGTGAGGGGACATTGTTTGTGCCAAAGGGAATGATGCATTTCTGTGCATTCGGTTTGAGACCGTGACTAAAAGACCAGTTGTTGGTATGCGTGAGACCCTCCAGGAGTATATTGACATCATTAGGGGATTCAATGATTTCACCTAGTTTGCAGTTGTCTGCAAACCTGGTCAGCTACAACTCCTTAGAAGTATATACCAAACAGTAGGGGGCCCAGCACTGACCCATGTGGCACTCCACAGGTAACAGGTCTGCTGGTTGATGTGGAGTCACTACTTTGATAGTGTGTGTCTGGTTAGTGAGCTAGTTGACAACTCATCTTACAAAGAAGGGGTTTACATTCAGTTTGCTAATTTTATCGGTATAGTAAAGAAAATTGATAACAATAAACCTGTTTCTTGCAAGCAATTTATCAGTAAGCCTCTCGTAATGACAATGGACTTTTTAGCATATATGATTAATGTTTTACATGCATACACAACCTAATGTATGTCCACATTCCTAGACATGACAATAAATATATTTCATATAAAAATCACTGACTTATGTATGATGGGCACAATACATCTGTTGTAATCATCACGACTCATCACACATCCCAGCTATGTGTTTAGGATCCTTATGTCTTTTGAAGTATGCATGTAACATTCTGAAGTATGCATGTAACATAAACCAGCCTGTACTGATCATCACATTCAACTGCAACCATGTGAACCATAATTACTTGCAGTAAGAATGGCTCTTACATAATAATACATTCCAAGACAGGATTACAAACACAAACATATACAGGCCTTTCTGAAGTATGTCCATTCATTCAGATATCAGTTGTTGTTGTTGTGTCTTTCAGCTTATCCCGGTAAGGGGTCGCCACAGTGGAACTCCGGTCCGCTAATGTTTGGTAGTGGATTTTTACGTGCTGACTTACCAGCCCTGACGCACAACTTTCAATGAAGGCACGCCCATTCACACATGCCTCCACACAGAAGATGCTCCAGCTGAGAATTGAACGCGACAACGTCTTGCTGTGAGGCAACAACGCTACCGCAGCACCACTACCGTGGGTTATTCATTCAGATATCAGTAATTGTCAATATTCCATGCTGTACAGTTAGCTCTCCTACGGTAATGTGAGTTAATAAATTAAATCGCAATTTTTGACTCCTTTATCCCACAGATTCAATTCCCATCTGTTACAATACTTGTTTAATTTGGGGTAAGCCAGAAACTGATAATATGTCAGAATTCAGCAATCATTAACCTTCCAAAGTGCAACCCTCAAATGCTATGTCAGTAAGCATTCCATTGTTGCACACTGGAACCTGTGATAATGGGTGGAACATTATACATAGCACAGCTCAATGCTGTGTTTCACACCTTTATTGCTATCTGCTGTAGGGTATTGCCAATGTATCTATCAAAAGGCTCCATCTGCTTACAATCACACAGATGCGGTTAGCAAGGCTGTGTGTGTTTGTGCAATGCTAGTAACATGCGAGATCTGAATTAGGCACAATTTTTCTCTATATATAACACATTTCCTTAACATAACATTGGAATATCATAGCAAGACATAATTTTCAAAAACACTCCAGCCCAGACAAGGAGATTTAGTAAGCCAACCTTATTCTGGTCAGGTATTTATGTTTAATGCATTCTCCCACCCCCTTATTTGTACCTATAACAATCTTATTGCACAGAGCAGGACAGATTAATGATGATCTAATAAGTTAGACTAAAACACCATACAGAATATATATGTGCTATTTTATATGGCAGTAACTTCTTATTGTAACAATTGTTAATATCTGCTATGACTTCGTGGATAGAACAGATGCTAGTTATCTACTGAATGTACTATGTTCTTCATCTGTAACTATGTTTGTAATATTTTAATTGCTAGGATTCTTCATCTGTAACTATGTCTGTAATATTTTAATTTGTGGAGCTTTTCTCCCCCGGCCTCCGCTGAAAATGTACCTGCATCCAGTCGGACATTCCTGGTTAACAAATGTAAATAAATAAATAAATAAATATTTTTTTCTCTGCATCTGTCTCTAACCCTCTCTATTTATCCCTTCTTCCGTAAATTTTCATTGTGCTTCAATTGTGTTACTTTAATGCAAGTCCTTTATGGCATGGTGCGGTCATGCTTGAACGTGTAGAAAGTGTTTTTATTGAATAATGTCATGGGTTCTATTCCAGCCACTAGCTAAGTGTTACTGACACTTTTTGGTTCAGTAATTTAGGTGTACCTGTTGGCTACATATTGTTGTAAGCCACCATTATCCTTCTTCTGTCATAATCGTCTGTCCCTGCCTCCATCTCACCCTGAAAAGTTATCTTTCCCTTCTGTATCATTATTCTTCCACCTCTACATTTGCATAATATTTGGTAATGGGCAACAAATGCAACTAATGCTAAATGGAAGGACAATGCTTATAGCAATATATTTGGATTTGATGTCCTTTGTCAGTGTTACTCTGCCTCACTTTGAAGCACTGTGCTAATCTATGTTTATTCAATATACTGTAAATTTAAACAAGCTGAAGAGCTGGATGTGTAGATTACAGTGCTCAATAGGGTAATAAAGATGGTTACATACATTTACGTTTGCTGAAATCCTCTGTCAGCTTGTAACTTTCACAAATATGAACTTCTACATATTGTGCTAAAATAACACTCGAGTATAAATTATCGGCATGCTGAAAATGTTTGGATACATATAGATGACAACATGTTTCATGATGTTTAGTCTGACTGCTGCTTTTGTACATACTGGCTAAACCCCTTTACTTAGCGAATCATTATCCTGCTGCTACACTAACCTGCTTGGTACCTATTGTGAAGGCTGTCTTGTAAAGTTCTTTGCTCGGAAGTCTTCACAGTGCAACATGCGCAGTATTATCTCTTCCAAGCACTGATTTTTTACAAATATTCCAATAGTCAGTTTCAGAGAAGTATTGCATGTCTTCCCCTGTGGCACTTGCAACTGGTGCATTACTTTCTAGCTTCAGTAAGCTAGACAGGTAGGAGGCTCAATACCCAACATAAAAGATGTGTGTGTGTGTGTGTGTGTGTGTGTGTGTGTGTGTGTGTGTTTCCTCACGTGTTTGTATCTGTGTGTGTATTCCATAATGGTATCTCTGCTTCCCCCTGAGAATAATATATTTAACTTTTCTTCACAGCTCCTTATCCCTAGTTTTACAGAAGTCATCTTGACAAAAGTACAATCTCTCCCTTCAGAGTCAAACTTCTCTTGTGATGCTTGCAAGTTTTGCAGTGCTCTCTAGACTGTGTAAGCTAGATATATAGGAAGTTCAACACCCATTATGGAAGACTTGTGGGTGTTTGTACATGTGTGTGTGTGTGTGTGTGTGTGTGTGTGTGTGTGTGTGTGTGTGTGTGTGTGTGTGTGTGTGTGTGTGTGTGTGTGTGTGAGACTGTGTGTATCCCTTGGTGGCATATCCACTTCCCATGACAATTATGTTTTTAACTGTACTCACAGCTCCCTTATCCCTAATTTTCAGTAATATCCTCTCTGAAACACACTGATGAGGTCATCTTGACAAAGTGCAATTCATCCTCTAACAGTCAAACTTCTCCTGTAGTACTTGTAAGTATTGCATTGTTTGCTAGACAGGTAGGAGACTCGATACCCAGCAAGGAAGATTTGTGAGTGTGTGTGTGTGTGTGTGTGTGTGTGTGTGTGTGTGTGTGTGTGTGTGTGTGTGTGTGTGTGTGTGTGTGTGTGTGCATGTGTGTGCATGTGTGTGCATGTGTGTGTGTGTGTGTGTGTGTGTGTGTGTCTGTGTGAGAGACTGTGTGTATCCCTTGGTGGTGTATCCATTTCCCTTGAGAATAATACTTTTAACTGTACTCACAGCTCCCTTATCCCTAATTTTACAGTAACATCTTCTCTGAAATACACTGATAAGGTCATCCTGACAAAAGTGCAATCTCTCCCTTCAAAGTCAGACATCTCCTCTGCTGCTTCAGACTAGTGGATTGATCTCTAGAGTGTATAATCTAGATAGCTAGGAGGTTCAATACCCAGCATAGAAGACTTGCATGCGTGTATGTACCATTTGGTGGTGTATCCACTTCTCCTGAGATAAATGCATTTAACTATTCTCAGAGGTGTCTGATCCCTATTTGTACAGTAACATCCACTCTGACAAACAATGATAAGGTCATACTGACGAAAGTGCAATCTCTCCCATTCAAGTCAGACTTCTCCAGTGCATTTGTGAGTACTACAGTGCTCTATAGATTGTGTAAACTAGATTGGTAGGAGCTACGATACCAATCATGGAAAACTTGCATTTGTGGGTGTATAATGCTTTTTGCTGTCTCCATTTTCCCTGTAGAGGATGTTTTAAACATGTACACAGATCACTTATAACAGCTTTTATAGAAACATCCTGCATGAAACACACCGATGAGGTCATCCTGACAAAAGTGCAATCTTTTCCATGATGTCAGACTTCTCCTGTGGCACTTGAACATATTACAGTGCTCTCTAGATTATACAAACTAGACAGGTAGGAAGGTTCAAAACCCATCATGGAAAGCTGTGTGTGTGTGTGTGTGTGTGTGTGTGTGTGTGTGTGTGTGTGTGTGTGTGTGTGTGTGTGTGTGTGTGTGTGTGTGTGTGTGTGTGTGTGTGTGTGTGTGTGTGTGTGTGTGTGTATTGCTTGTTGCTGTCTCCATTTCCCCAGCTGAGGATGTCTTTAATGTGTACACAGCTCCCTTATAACAACTTTTATGGAGACATTCTGCACAAAATACACTGCTGAGTTCATCCTGACAAATGTGCAATCTCTCCCATGACAGACAAACTTCTCCCATGGTGCTTGTGAGTATTATAAAGTTCTCTCGATTATGCAAACTAGATAGAGAGGTGGTTCAATAGCAGTCATGGAAAACTTGCATGCTTGTGTGTGTAATGCTTGTTGCCAACTCCATTTACCCCACAGAGGATGTATTTAAATGTGTACACGGCTGTCTTATAACAGTAGAAATATTCTGCATGAAACACACTGATGAGGTCATCGTGATAAAAGTGCAATTTCTCCGATGACATGCAGACTTCTGCTGTACTTGTGACTAATACAGTGCTTTCTAGATTGTGCAACCTAGATAGGTAGGAATTTCAATACCAAACATGGTAGAATTACATATGTGTGTAGTTATTTAGAATTAAATAAGCATGTGCTCATTTGACTTATACTCTGGATGCATTTTTAAACTCAGAGATGGTGACTACATCATCCCCTAATACCACCTTTCATATTCACAACTTCATTGCTACACAAGGGTGTAATGCAGTTTGTTAGTAATAATTATATTTTTATATGCATTACATAAAGGAAACCCAGGCTATTTAAGTAATACTATTTCCACTAATTTGTCTTTTAATGCTTAAAATAGTGTCATTGGTTGAAAAGATAAGGAATTAATGGGTTTAGACGGGACACGATGCAAACAGTTTTTAAGTGGGGAAGGGAAGAGTTTTTCCATTCTTCAAATGTCAGGTTTTTGTGTGGCATCGGTAACAGCACATGGTCACAACATTATATTGTCTGCCTACACCCCTGGTTCAACAGACTGATGAGGTCATTGTTTTGCAAGTGAACTGAGGCTATCTGAAAGTCAGATGTCTCCTGTGTTGCCTGCATGGCTGACATTATTCTCAATAACATGTAAATAGCTAGGTAGAATGTTCAACTACAGCACTGCTTAACTTCTGCAAGTGTGACTGACAATGTAGTCATCATTGCTTTACACACAGATATATAAGGCAACTTTTACAATCCTTGATTTGCTGTAAAACTAATTTTAAAAGATAAATCTCCTTGGCAATACACTGCCGAAGTCACCCTTTCATAGATGCTAGATGTCTCAGTTGTATTTGGTGTTCTCTTGTGGCACTGGCTGCTGATAATGTGCTTTATAGATGTTGCAAATGGATACAAAAATGGTTCAATTCCATCAGTGTTTCAGTGGTGTGAGAGCTATTACTGTCTTATACCATTGCCCACCTCACTACCACCTTTATGTATCTACTAATTATGGGATATAATTAAAGTGGCACTCTGTGATACTAGCAAATCCTAGTATCTCCAGGGAAAATATTATTTTGTCCACAAAATGATTACATACTGCTAATATACCTGCAGTATGTCACATTTGGAGTGTGCATTATCCTGTGTTGCATGACTGTGATGGTGTGCTTTGTACATGGTGTAACTATATATGTAAGATTCTGGAGTCTGGTTGTGGATGTCAACTTCACCCTCATACTGTGTACACTCTTCTGCAAAGGCATACTGTATATGGTATGTAGCTGTACAGTTTTATTGTATACTTTGAACACATTTAATCATAAATGTCCAGTTTCTAAATGGTGGTAATATCATCCATTTAACTGTGCACTGTCTCAGTTGTACCTCAAAGTGGTGATGTGATGCTTGCAATTCAGGCAACGATGTTTAGCTTGCAATCTTGTGCAGTTATTTGAAATCCACCCATTACTGCTCAGAGTGCATTGTGTCAGTATTATTGTGACTGTACATGTCAGTAACACTGTTGTCATGCACATTGGTTTTGCACACATATAGATGTTGATCCCTCTTACTAAGAGCAATGACAGTTTGTCACAAACTAACGCTTTTATTCAAAAAAATGATGACATTGGCTTCCATGTTCCTCATGTAACATATGCAGGAACTGTTATCATCTGGCATGAGGGAATGAGGCAATATGCCATCTGCTAATGACATACTATAGCAATCAGAGGCACATATATCCTTTGAAGAAAGAACATGATGGAATGTCTTCATATGACCACATATGTCACACCTGTACTTACATTTCTACTTTGATGCATTCATCTTATGAAATATCCATGTATTGTCTGCTGTCAAATGTTGATGTGTTTAACATCTACTTTCAGTGCCTGTAGCATTGCTGGGCCTCATACTGTAATGCATGACTAACATATACCACAGTGATTATGTGTCCATTGACATTGTGATAGACCTTAAGAAACACAAACTGAGAAACCAGATAAGCAAAAAACTGCAAAGCTGACCACGCTGGAACACACCACGATAAACACTTTAGCGTAAAAAATGATTTAATCTCCGCTTTCATCAATACAGACTTCCTCAGAAATACAAATCATGCTACGCAATACAATATTTAAATGCTACAAGAACCAATCAAATACAGTTTGAAAATAATTGATAATTAAGACACCATCATAAAATGCAAACATCTAAAAGGGGCAATACTTCAAAACATAAAACAGTCTTTAAACTACTTTTTAACATATACTCTCCGATCTTTTAAGAAACATTTTATATTTATAGCATCATTTAAGCCAGATGTCTGATCTGCTTTTAATTTTATCTGCCATCTGGTTTCTTTTTGTTCCAAATGATTTTTAAAATTGTCTCCTCTTAAATTCAAGTGACCCTGTTCTAGGATCGAGAATAAAAGATTTTTATAATTATGACAGACAACGCTATGCCTATGCAACGCATTTTTCTGATCTTTATTTTTTTATGTCATATATATGTTCTCTGATCCTAGTTAATAACCATCTAGTGGTCATAACAACATAAAAAGAGGGGCATGAAATACAAATAGCAATGTATATCACCCCAACACTTTTACAAGAAAAATAATCCAACACTGGTATGGTATAATTGAGATGGGACAAATTTATAAAAGGTCCTTCTGATATATATCTACACATACTACGTTTGACATTAATGCATGCCCTTAGTAGTGCTTATGCTGAAACTGTCAGCAGCTGAACTCTCTACCTTTTTCAAATAAACTTTTCAAACTAGCATCTTTTTCGTATACAAAACTAGGGTGTTCACCCACACTGTTATACAATTCTCGATTGCCTTTCACTATCTTCCACTTGTTTGATATGATGTTCCTAATAACTGGTGCATCACTAGTTATTGGCAGATTAAGACATAAATGTTTGTCATCACCTGGTGTGTGCTTAGTGACCAACACCAGAGCTTTAATAAGAACAGGTGGATACTTTTTTATTCTACCATTCCATACATATTGAATTTGTTCATCCAACAGATTTTCATGATATCCAGGTTCCAAGAACATGTTTTTAATATATGAGAACTTTACTTTTATTCGTTCATCATCACTAGTCATCCTACTAGCACGGATGAGCTGACCTTTTGGAATGTTCTTTTTTATATGGTATGGGTGTTGACTGGAAAAATGTAAGTATCCATTCATAAAAGTAGGTTTCCTATGGATACTACTACTAAACTTATTTTCCAAATAGTTCCATTCCAAATGGATGTCCAAAAAATTAATAGAAGTACCAATGTCTCCTACAACAAATTTGGGAAAAGATGAACATGAATTGATGGTTCTAACTAAAGTATTGACTGTTTTGGCATTCCCTTGAACTGCAAATATCAAGTCATCTATAAACCTTTTGTAACATACAACCTGAAACTGGTTAAAATAAGATTTAACAATATCTTGCTCCCACCACCCAATCACAATGTTGGCAAAAGAAAGGGCAACTGCTGTCCCCATTGCTATGCCTTGAATTTGTTTATAATAAGATCTGTTAAAAAAAAATAATGATTTTATTAATATAAAATGTTTCTTAAAAGATCGTAGAGTATATGTTAAAAATTAGTTTAAAGAATGTTTTATGTTTTGAAGTATTGCACCTTTTAGATGTTTGCATTTCATGATGGTGTCTTAATTATCAATTATTTTCAAACTGCATTTGATTGGTTCTTGTAGCATTTAAATATTGTATTCTGTAGCATGATTTGTATTTCTGAGGAAGTCTGTATTGATGAAAGTGGAGATTAAATAGTTTTTTACGCAAAAGTGCTTATTGTGGTGTGTTCCTGCGTGGTCAGCTTTGCAGTTTTTTGCTTATATTGTTACAGACCTCTTCCATGACAGAAACGGCTTCCTTGCCTAAGAATCAGACATATTGTAATGCACAGTGTTGGGTTGACAGTAGCATGCGCAGCTCATTTCTGGCATTCTGACTAACTCTGATTGTTCATATTATATCCACACTTCCAGTGTTGACACACACTTTCAGTTCAGCTATTTGTGATAGCCTCCATTGTTATCTGATGTGGCACATGCAGTCAATACTGGAGTCTGGAGATCTCCTTGTATAATGCAAATGGAGAATAGTTGCATGACTGCCAAATCATACACCAATGCACTGTACGGGAGAATAGTTGCATGACCGCCGAATCATACACCAATGCACTGTATGAACACATCCACAAATGCATGGATCTTGCCATACCCAGTAGAACCAAGACACTCTCCTCCAAAAAAAGGAAGCCAATCTGGAGGTCCCCTGCCATAAAAAAAACTCTACAACAGTAGGAGGAAACTGATGTGGAATAAGGTGAAGTCCCCAAGACTGGAAAAACTCCCTTATCAGCCTCAACAAAAAGTTGAGATCCCTCATCAAATCCTCTAAAGCTAGCTATGAAAATAGAATTGCAGAAGATAGTAAAGACAAACACAAGGCCATCTATAGTTATGTAAAGAATCTCCAGGGCAATAACCAGATTTGCTCTGAGCTACTGCACAATGGTACCTTCTATACTGAGCCAACAGATATTGCCAATATATTGGCTGACAGATACAGTGCTAACTTTACCCCCCCAAAGGACCAATCACAATACCAGTAGATTGCCAGGCACCCAGTATTGCTGCTGCACAGGTTAAAACAGCACCGTCCAAGGCCAAAAATTGAGCTTCTATGGGACCTGAGAATATCCCTGGCTGTGTTCTACATGAACTACAGAGAGAACAGGCACCACACCTGTGTGCCCTGTTCAATCACAGCCTCACATCAGGCTTTGTCCCTAATGAATGGTGCACTGGTACAGTCATCCCTCTCCACAAAGGAGGAGCAACTACAGACCCTGGGAACTATCGCCCCATTAGCCTGATGAGTCTGATATGCAAAGCTATGGAGCACATCATCATGAACCTAATAAATAAGGATATAGAGAATCTCCAAACTCTGGAACCTACACAGTTTGGTTTTTTGAAGGGTAGATCATGCCTGCTCAACTTGGTTGACTTCTTTGAGTCAGTCACCAGAGCTGTGGATGAAGGCAAGGTGGTTCATACAGCCTACCTTGATCTGGCCAAGGTCTTTGACACCATTCCCCACTCAGGAATCATAGAAAAAACTCACTAAGCTAGGCATCAACCACTATATCACTAGGTGGGTTGCAAACTGGCTCACAGATAAAACCCACAGTGTGAAAGTAGCTGACTCCAAGTCAGACTGCTGACCAGTCATGAGTGGAGTCCCACAGGATTCAGTCCTGGGTCCTCTCCTGTTTGGTATCTACTTCTTTGAAGTCCAGGCCAACACAAAGGGACTCTGGATGACAAAGTTCGCAGATGATTGCAAGTTGGGAGCTATTATTAACTCCCCAAGTGATGTTGACATCCTACAGAAAGGCCTCACTGAGACCAACTACTGGCCTTAAGCTCAATGCCAAAAAATGTATCATCATCCCCCTTGGGAAAAACCCGGTTCCCATGAATTACCACATTGATGGTAGTCCACTGAACACAATTTGTGAATTGAACTGAAGGTGTTATAAGAGATCTGGGAACACAGGTTGACAGCAACCTCTCTTTTGACCACCACATTGCCACTGTGGTCAGAAAGTCCTTCTATGTGGCACATCTCATTACTAAGGGTTTTGCATCCAGGAAGAAAGAGGTCATTGTCTCCCTCTACTCTTCCCTCATTAGGCAAGTCATCGAGTACAATGCCCCATTTGGCATGTACCTCACTAGACACCTGCAACAACTGGAGAGGCTGCAAAAGTACCTCACAAAGAGGATCCTAGGCCTTAAATACTTGTCCTATATGGACAGACTCAAAAAACTATTTCCTGTCTCATATCATCTTACAAAGTCATGTCTGATCCAGCTCTGTTAGAAATGCTACATCTAAAGAAATCCCAATCCCTCCCCACCACATGCTCCAGAGACCGCAACTACATTACCACTATCAACAGAACATGCTGGAGGGACAGGTTCATAACTCAGAGACTGCCCATGCTATGGAATAGATGTTCCATACATGTCAAGCAGAGCACCTCACTGACCCTCTTCAAAAGAAATCTTGATGAGTGGATGGTAAATAGAAAATTCACCTTGGGGATCACTCCAGTGGCTCTACTCGACAGAGGCACTGGGAACTAAGGTTGGGTGGCACGATGCCAGGGTAATCCTATGGGCTAGGCTTGTAAAAGCTCCATGGCCATTAGCCTAGTACACACCTATAAACCTATAATAGGTTGTTGTTTGTCTTTCGGATTTTCCTGGTTAGGGGTCGCCACAGCAGAACTCTGGTCCGCTAATGATTGGCAGTTGTTTTTTATGGTGTTGAGTTGCCAGCCCAATGCCCAATCTTCAATGAAGGCACGCCCATTCAACGCATGTCTTCCGAACGCCCGCTCAACCTCGGGGAGGACATGCAGACTCCACACAGAAGGCACTCCCAACCCAAGCCAAGAATCGAACGGGAGAACCTCTTGCTGTGAGGCAACAATGCTACTGCTGCACCACCGTGGAAGTCTATAAACCTATAATAGGTAGGGGTTTGAAACTGGTAACATCAGACTGTCAATATTACAGTGGCATACACACACTCATGGGACAACTTTTTCATGCATTGTCATACCAAGTAGGTCATCAGTGCACCTTCTATGGTATGATACTGCTATCTACCCTTCCGGGGTGTTCTTCCTTACGTGATCAATATGCATATATCTGTGGCACCCATCATTGTTATGCATCTCTCTGATATCTGTTTGAACATATGTTCTGAAAGGCATGACGCAAATGTTTTTTTGGTCATTCCTTGCTCATATACATTGCGTATTCACAAGATAATTATGCTCTCTATTGTATGTCATCCTCCAGACATGTGTTTAATACTGCCATTGTTTCCATAACAATATATGGCTTACTGGCAGAGGTGTGATTTCATAATTATGTCTATCTGTATGGAATGCAGGGTGACCATCAAGAGATGTGATTTGTCCTCTGTTACAACAATCTCGATTGTGCTGCTGCTGTTGAATTGCTGTTCTGTTACTGTTACCTGTAACTGCATGTGAGCATGCTTAGTATTAGTATGTCAGACATGCTTGCAAATCAGCAATAGCAAAACTGAACTCGTGACATTTCATCTGCTCAGTCTTAACATTGGTCACTTATGTATGCTGTTTGTTATTAGATTGCCTGCCTGTTATATGCTTGTGGTGATGAAATCCTTTCCTATTGGTACCACTGTTATTTCTTTGCAAAATATGTCCATTTCTGAGTTAACTGACATTACAGCTTTAAGGTCCTTTTGTTCTAGGGTTGTCACCTTTTGTTGTGGCTAAAACTGGAGTAAAACCACACCCCTCACATCACCAGTAACCCCTCCCACCCCGCCCCTCTCCCACCCATATTCCGCCCATTTTGCGACATCACAATGACATCACCTGGTGGGGAATGCCCTCTTTTCTCATTCCTGCTGCCTGTTTTCGGCTGATTTACTATGCTTTTCTGTAAAAAAAGCACAGTAAATCAGCCGATTTACAAACTCTGATAGTCTGTTTCCTTTTTTGAAACAGAATACTGGAGTTTGTACAGTGTTTTCCAGACTACCGGAGAATCAGTTTGATTTCTGGATAGTCCGGAAAAAAACGGAGGGGTGGCAACCCTATTTTGTTCTTGTGTATTTATGGTGAAATATAGCAATAGCCCATGGCTGGGTGTGGGTAATGCTGGATTTATTCACACCTAGCCATGGGTTATAGCTATACAATGGTGTTAGTTTTGTGTTTTTCTTGTTATTTAGGTTTCTTTTTGTTTTATTTTGTATTCTTCCACTTTTTCTGAGAGAAAATAGTGTCAGACTTTTAGTTCAAGTTTATTGTTTATTGTATTTTTGTTTTAATTTAAATATGAATTATTTTTATTTTTTAAAAAGATGTAAAAAGAGAATTATATAAGTAAATATAGTTTTTAAAGTTTTTGCCAGGCTTTGATTTTGTAGGTGATTGTATATCTCTATACTGCTTCTGATGTGATTGTCTACCTTCTGATTTGCTGTTTACAAGAGGTTCTATTTGTTGTTGTGTTGCTTTACTATTACAGTACAAGTCTGAGTGGTTTAGTGACAGGTTTAGTTTTTTTTATATTGTATGTGTTATATTTCTCAGTTTTTTAAATGTATTTATTAACTTTATCCAAAATGGGTACAGTTTTTGGACTGTCCAATCAGTGTACTCATTTTGGAATATTAATCAGATGTACTGATCACATTATATTTTTGAAAAGATGTAAAAATAAACTGTCATTTGAATTGATAGTGAATCATCTCTTATAAGTGAATTTTAGGCATGATGAACATGAAAGCCTGATGATTGTAAAATACAAGGTATTCTCTAGTTTAGCTTAGACATCCATTTCTTGTGTATATGTGTGTGTGTTGGGGGGATGAGTCACTGCATTCATTTTCTAGGCTTTAAGCCTCAAGTGTGTGCTTTGTGAGATTCTACGTGGAGATATAAATGTAGGAATAGTTCCTGAGGAACTGGTAAAATTTGTACTAACTGCAGTCTTTGCCAAAGATAGCAATTTATGTTGAATAAAGCTACCATGGGTTGACTGCCATTCTTGCATCCCAGGAATTTCTCTTTGTTTCCTCAACTATTATGACATGCATTTGGTGTATACAGCTAGTGACTAAGAGAAGTGTCATCCCCTAAAGGGGGAAAGGATGGGCCGAGTGATATTGAGGGGTCTGTTGGTTGGCAGGTAGTAGCAAAGAAAAGTTTTGTTTTATTTTTTGAAGATTGTATGACAAAGGTATTCATAAGCTCCTGTGTTAGCCGTGATGTTCTTTCTACAAGAAAAATCAGGTACATTTCTGATTTCTTTTTTTTGTTTGTTTCTTTGACTTTTCTTGCAGAAAGAACATCAAGGGTGATTTAGTAGCTTAGGAATAATGATGTATAAGACTATTTTATATGCCAACAGGGAAGTTTGGCCACTAAATGATACCTTAGCAGCAAGATCTTCCATTGTATAATGGATAATACATCGGTTCATGTCAGCTTTCATACATCAATTTATGTATTTATTTATTAACATTTGATTACCGGGAAAGTCCGACTGGGTAGAAGCCCATTTTCAGTGGAGGACTGGGGAGAAAAGCTCCAAATTATTACAAAACATTTTAAGAACAATAATTTTATAATCATGAAAAGTAAAACAAAAATATCTGTAGTTTAAATAATTATAACAAATTACACATAATATAAAAAACATTGGTTAAGAATCAATACAAGGTATATGACCATCATTTAATATTTAGAGAAATTTTAGACAGTTTGTAGAGAAATTAAAGTAAGTTAGTGCAATACAAATAGGAATTGCAGTATAAAGTGAGGGAAAATAGGCTTATGGTATATTTAGAGAGGAAACAGACCAATTCCCACACAAGTACGGAAAAATACAGGACCAAAAAACTACAAAGTAAATGCCACAACAAAAAAGCCCACACTGCAAGTCAGCTCTCAAGCATTCCCAGAGTTTATTAAAACTCTCAATACATTTAGAAAAACATATAATAAAACACAATACCCATATGGTGAAAATTTAAGTATACTGGTTTTGGCTGTAAGCCTTCATCAGTGCAATACAGAATACATAACAGAATCAATTATATACTGTTCCCAAAAGCCTTATTGGTCATTATAAATGCTCATTAAGGCCTGGAGCAAATAAAGCTCCTAAATTAATAATCCACATTCGTTCCTTGTAATTTAACATAGCATGCCCTCCAACCTTCTCATTAGTATGAACACACACTTTATCAATAATTGTAAATGAAAATCATGCAGAAGTATGTTTAAGGGTGTGTTTGTATAGAGCATTTGTGACTTTAGCACATCTAATGTTACTCAAATGCTCAGATATTCTTAACTTAAAGGACCGTGATGTTTGCCCCACATAAAAGGCAGAACATGTACATGTTGCCAAATATACTACCCAATCAGTATTACAAATGTCATATATCAAAATATCAAAAACAGATGAACTATTTTGATAAGTAAAACAATCATCCTTTTTAACAAACTTGCAAAAAGTACAGTGCCCACATTGGTAACAACCTATTAAGTTTTTCCCATCTAAACTGAGTTGATGTATCTGCTTATCAATATTAAAAGTTTTCTTGTAGTGATTAAACCAGCCAGCCATTGTCTTACCCTTTCTGTAAGCAAACCGACATTTGGGAAGTAATAATTCTTTTACCTTGTCGTCCATAAGTAAAACATCCCAATGTTTATGTATTAATCCCATCATGAAGGATGTATTATCACCAAAATTAGTAATAAACCTCATAGGTTGCCTCTTAGAGTAGTCCTTCACTTGGCATTTGAGTAACTCTGATCTGGAAACTGATTCAATAGATGTCAGAACTTTTTTCACAATCTGCATTGAATAACCCCTATTGCCAAATCTGCGGACCAAATCCTGTTTATTCCTATTTAAATCAGCCATTGATGAACATATTCTTTTAAGCCTCAAGAGTTGAGACTTAGGAATATTATTGATAATATGTTTTGGATGACAGCTGGTGGCATGCAATAACGTATTGAATTGAGGATATTTTTCTAAACACTGAACTTTGTAGAGTACCATCAGCCATTACCGTAATTTGCACAACCAAAGAGGTAATAACCTTAGAATGATAATTTACAGTAAAATGGATACCCCACTTATTCTCATTTTAATATTCTGTAAATTCTTGTAAGTAAACAACATTAGATTGTCATACCAACCAGCAGTCATCCAAATATCAATGCCATATATCCGTCGAGCTCAAAAAAACATTATGGGACACATCATATGTCAGTTGTTCCTCCACATAGCCCATAAAAAGGTCTGCATGTATGGGCACAAATGAGTTAACTTGGAGTGCAGGCTGATATTTAGAGAGAAAGTCACGGAGGAGAGCTATATAGCAGTAAGGAAGTAAGTGAAGAAGAGTAAGGAGGTATATGGAATGAAAAGGTACTTGTTCACACGTAGGGATATAGTTTATCCAGGTTTTGAGCAAGAACAGAGCCAGATTTTAGCTAGGACATCTTTCAGAGTGGGTTTGAAAGATGGGATGGTGGGTATAGACCTAATGGATACATATAATGAGTTCCAGGCCTCAGCAATCTTATACGGGCATAAACAATGCCCATCAGATTTGCTAGGCTTATAGACAGACAGGAGTTTTTGGTCATTGGATCGCAATGACAGACTGGGACGTAGTTGTGTTGAATGTTTTTATTAGACTGGACAGGCAGATGGACAATGGCTGATTTTATAGGTAGTAAGAAGTTGTGTATATGTTAGTTGATGTGGCAGTTCTAACCAATTTAGGCTTTTCAGTGCTATACAGTCATGGATTCTGAAAAGGGGTACATACTGCAAATTTAGCAACTTTGTAATAGCATTCTTCAAGTTTCAATTTTTGTGAAGCCTGGAGGTTAATTTGGATGGGAGCTCCATAAAGAAGAGCGGGGAGGAGAGAAGTAGTGTAAAGTATAGTTTTAGTTGCATTGGTGAGAAAGTTTTTGGTTCTGTAAAGCATCCCTAGTTTTTGATGTGTTTTTCTTATGCAATTTTTTATGTGCAGGTCGAATGTAAGACTATCATCCACTATCACCCCTAACAGTTTGGTATGAGAAATTACTTCAATGGTTGTATTATCAAGAGAGAGGACTTTAAATTTATTTTTTTCATGGTTTTGGGGGAAAAAGCAGTAGTTTGGTCTTGCTTGGGTTGAGCATGAGTTGTCAGTTACTCAGCCATGTTTCAGTGGCTGTTAAAGCTTCCTGAGTATTTTTTTGGAGGTATACCACATTGTCAGATGTGCAAATGAGGGTGGAATCATCTGTGTATTGTATTAGCGTGGCTTGTTCTGTGGCGGTATAGAGAGTGTTGCTGATAATGTTAAAGAGGGGGGACAAAGGATAGACCCTTGTGGTACACCAGTGGTAACTGGGAGGTAAGGAGAGAGAGTGGAGTGCCATTATACTGACTGATACCTACTGGACAGGTAATTTGTGAACCACAGAAGGGTGGGCTAAGAGAGACCTAGTGAGGACATTTGAAGAAGAAGTTTACTGTAGCAAACTTTGTCAAAGACTTTATCTAGGAAAAAGAAAGAGACTAGTTTGCCATTATCTCTAGCTTTACTGACAGTATTTATATAGGTTAGAAGGGCAGTAGTAGTACTATGGGATGGACAGAAGCCATATTGTGTAGGGGATAGGGGTTCTTCCTGCAGGAGACAGCCTAGCAATTGTTTTTGAATACATTTTTCAAGTATTTTGGCTAGGGGACCTAAGATTGCTATAAGTCTAAAGTTATTCATATCTGTTGAATTTCCTCCTTTGTACAGAGTGATAATGTGTGACTTTTTCCATAGAGAGGGAATGTGGGATACTTACTGTGTGGGATAACTCCCTGTATATACAACCTTATATGCTATGACTGCATTCTGTGCATTCATCCCATAATGTTTCATCCATCTTGCAAACTGTTATCTGAAGTCAACCATTTAATTAACACATATATCACAGCTTTATGTCCCTATCCACATCTTTTATCAGCATGTCTGTTATTATTCATGAGCGTACCTGTGGGACCGACATTCACAGTAATTGTCATTACAACAGTCTTACAGGTTTTATATTCAAAATGCTTCTTATATACTTTCATCACATTTATCTGCAGGATATGAGTACACTTTAAATATTTCCTCTCTACAACATTACTACTTATTATATCACATTTTAGTGAGACAATTTTCCCATTTCACTACCCCTCGTTCTGCATTGTTTCCCTGTACTGGCCCTTAATATATCTGGGATACTGTGTGTGCTGGTATAAGCGATCTGTTTGGTTTACATTGTGTGCTACTGCTTGCAAGCACCTTTTCATGGTCATGGACACTACTGCCGATTTTTCCATCCACAGAGACGCGATAAGCAACATGCATATTCGATTATTCTAGCACTAACATGCCTACATCTTGTAGGCACCATGATTGTCAATGAATCCCAAGTAGTGCCTGTTTAACTCCATTTACATGGGTTTAAAGTATGCTGTTTTGCTTTTTACTTTATAGTGATTCTCAACATAATGTAAAACTAACAAAAAACAATATATTTTCATGCCTTGTTAACTGAAACAGCAGTCACATTGAACAAGGTTCACCCAGATGTTACAACCAAGTGCATATTTTCATATTATTCTAGGTAATTAAATTTGAATACTCTAAGTTCTGTCAACATGAATATTAATGTAACATTCTTTAAACTGCTTTGCTTGGCTGTTAGCAAGTCTCCCACTGGGTTACTGTTTTAAAATACCAGCAGTGACTGTACTGACACATTTTTGGACAGTCCTTACTGATTTCTTGTCAGCACACCACTCAATGACTAACAAGGGTGTTTCTGCATTAGTAAAATCATAGTTCACTGTTTTATGGCAGTTCTTGGAGCATTAATAAAACAAATGCATGGTCTAATTCCTAATGCACAGAATTTACATATGAAAACAGAGAGAACAGACAGAAACACTAGTATGTTCCAAGTGATATATCACAACTCTTTTCGTTCAGACATCTTGAGTGAGTCATACACCTTTGTTTTGACCATCCATAGCTAACAAGTAATGTTATTTTATTGCATTTTGTTATACAAAAATGAAAAAATATGTCTTCTGAATCAGACTGCACCTGAAATTATAACATTTTATCTGTGGTCAGCATTCTTGATCCTGAATGTTTCAAAAGTAAAAATGATTAATACATCTCAGGCGCCAAAGCAAATAATTAAAATTTACTTTAGAAATGAAGCTACCACCATGGTAGTGCCAAATAAAACCTTTTATAAATAAAAGTACTTATACATTTTCAAGCTACTCAAAAGAGTATGTGTATTGTATTAATTAAGTGCTCTGTTTTGCAGTACAGTGTTACTTGTTCAGTGTTATCATGACATGATATAAGCAAGGTAGAAAACAAATGGAAAAAATGTAAAAGAAAAACAAGAAACATGAGAAAAACAGTTGGTACAGAAGAAATAAATGGTTTATAAGATCACTTAAAGTGAACTTATTTTGCATTTGAAACTATTTCATCTTCAGGTAGTACATGGATACCTGATTATCTTGGTATTATTTAAACAGAGTTAGCATGTTTTTTTTTTTGGCTTTTTCCTTTTCAGTTTGATATTTATCATCTCTCAGTCTGCACTCTTCTGCAATCTCACATGAATCTGACATGATCACTGACTCTCTTCATCTGTGATATTTTCAGAAAGGCCTGTATCAAGTGCTCCAAAGACACATTTCTGTCTTTCTCTAGAAGTCTGACTATTAGACATTCTGTTTCAGATGCATGACAGATGGTCTAAAGTCAGTCACTGCAAACTATAGCAGGACTAAATGCTCTGGCATTGATATCAGAGTTCATAAACAACTGTTTCTCATATACCCATCAAGTGATTTCAAAGTACTATACTATCAGATTGTTTAAACTGTTACTATGATACTGGCAAAGTTTTCTAAAATTCAGCAACTTTCAAACTGAACCCAATTATCTTAAGTTGCTTCTTAAAAATCAAATATAATTAAGCTGGAACTTATGTTGATCTTAATTAAATTTCATTATGTCTAATTTGAAGACCCAAAATATAGTTGCAGTCAGCCCAAATACTGATGTTAGTAAAGTTATGGGAGCGTAGCAAATCCATTCATTCTACAAGCTAGTCCATCGGCACAGGTCAAAGGTATCTGCTGTTACTGTTAACAATATGAGCATGATTATTGTCCAAAGTGCTAGATTCCCATCTTGGGCTTTGGAGACTGGCTTGCCTTTCTGAGAGGAAGTGTGTGGGCTTTCCTTACACTATTAAAGGTTTTTTTATAAAACATAAAAGCAATGCAGGAGGAACATTACCCTTATCTCAGTTACAGAGAAAGTGGCAGCTGGCCCATAGTCTGCACTATGACATACACACCACTGAATGGGAATGAGGCTAGAGATAGAAAAGGTCATTGGCCCACAATACAGCCATTGTCGACCAGTCCATTCTCCTAGGGAAATAACTGACGATAAAAAGGCTAGTGGTGAGAACTTAGTTGTAGAAGGACAAACAGAACACAGGAAATTAGGGTGGGTGGCTATGTCACTACTTGTGTACCCCAGGGTTCAGTCCTCGGGCAAATTCCGTTTTGAATTTCCTTCTTGGAGGTCAAAGCTAATGTTAATGGTTTGTGGAATCTGTAAACTTGGTGCCATCACAAACTCCCTAGAGGACTCCAACATCCTCCAAGAGGTGGTGGCAAAACCATGGACTAAAACTAAATGCCAAGCAGTGTAAAATCATATTCTTTGGCAAGTATGTCTCCCCTTGTAACTATCACATTTAAAGCACACTCCTGAAAATTGATCCTGTAGTTAGGAATCTAGGAATCTATGTAACCAATGAACTGTCCTTCGATCACCATGTATTCAGTGTTATAAGGAAGACCGTTTTCATTGCAGAGCTTATACCTAAAAATATTGCATCTAAGGATGCAATTGTTTCACTGCACTCAGTGCTCATTAGTTCAATCACTAAGTATAATACTCTTTCAGTATGTATGTATCCAAACACACATCACAACTGGAAAGACCACAGTGCTTTCTCACTGCAAAAAAAAAAAAAA
The DNA here is from genome assembly GCF_019279795.1 of Protopterus annectens. NCBI lineage: Eukaryota > Metazoa > Chordata > Ceratodontiformes > Protopteridae > Protopterus > Protopterus annectens. The sequence goes on from NC_056736.1 coordinate 517,973,888, forward strand.
ATCAAGGGCCTGAATCATGAAAACTATGTTGACTGTCTCAAAGCATTGTCCCATTTCTCAGCATCATACATGTTACTGAGGGGACAACCTCTGCCTCATGTATAGACCTTCAACACACCTGTGTAAGTCCAGTGGTATCTTGAACACCAACTCAAGGGATCTCAAGCTGTTTTGCAAAGTAAATAGAACATGTTGGATGGATAGATACGTATCACAAAGAATATCGCTTCTATGGAACTCTCTTTCACTTTGCATAAAGCAAAGCACTTTTGTTCCTTCAAATGTAACTTGGATGAATGGATGAATAACTGCAAAGTGAACCCTGATTTAACAGCTCTGTCCCTTATGGATAGAGGTAAGATTTTACTGTACTTTTTCTGCTGTTCTGCTAAAAAAGAAAAAAATATATCCTTGTTTCCCACCTTTCCTGACCTAGAATAGTCCCTAATACAGGCATTGCTGTATTCTGGACTTTAGAATAGTTCCTGTGCTGCCCATTTCCTTACTTGGATAGAAGGAAGCTTCTTTGTTCACCAGTAGGAGTGGGGAGCTTTGAGCAGCCTATCTGTCCCTGGAGGAGTGACCTCAGCACAAGAATCTTGTAGTTTATTGGCCGTTTTGGGCTAATTTCTAGCTCTTTTAAGTTCCCTGTATAAAAACCCGCTTTGGAGCGGTTTTGCGCATAGCGCAGCATTGGGCAGCGCTGCTTAAACAATTCTTAGCTCCACAAAGTCTGCTCTTCACTTTTTCCCTTAGATCTGCTCTATTCTCTCAAGTAAAGACCTATTCTCAACCTACAACCTAGCACTGCTCTTACAAGCAATTATATAAGTTAGCACTAATAAACTAATCACACTACCTCCTCATATACTCCCTTGGAGTACTCATCCCCTATTCGTCCTCTTTTGTCAGCCATAAAGTAGTTACTTATAATTTACCAGCATGTCCAAAGGTCAATTGCTAGTTTCCTCTCCAGTCCAGCTAGTGAATCTGGGAATCCTGAAGCAATGTTACAACTGCCTCATGTACACAGACAACCCTCTCCTCCTCCCAACAAGTACTAATATATGCGAGAGATGCAACCATATAGCCAAACTGGATGCTAAGCTCTCTCAAAGCAGTACTGGCGCAGCCAGTCAGGAGGAGAAGGTAATCATACACACCACAAATCCAGTCGCACATAGACCTACCACATCATCAAACCAAACACATAAACACACTAAAACATACTCGGAGGCTCTAAATACAAATCTGCCTAAGCAGCAGAGACCTCCAAAGCAGACATCCAAGCAACCTCTACCACAAAACAAAAAAAGTGAAACACATACTTCACATAATCAGTGTGCCAAACAGTCACAGCCCTTAAGGCCAAACAACACACCTGATACACTTGTAATAGGTGACTCTATTGTCAGGCACACTGATGTCCCACTCACCAGGCTGAACAAGGAGAAGGTCACAGTGAGCTGCCTGTAAGGTGCCAGGATCTGCCACATAACACAAGCACTCAGGTCACTCCAAAGCAAGTACAAATATGACTCTGTCATTGTCCATGCTGGTGTGAATGACCTGAGCCATACCTCCCTGGACTACATGAAAAGAGACATAGAGGAGCACTTAGATCATGTACCCCAGACAGGTATGACTCTGACCTTGAGTAGCATCTTACCCTCACCAAAAATGATGCCACAGTATAAAGAAAAAATTATCAATTTTAATAATTGGCTAAAGTTCTGGTGTCATTCAAAGGGGATCCAGTGTCTGTCAGCCTGGGATGACATGCTCGACAAGCCACGTTGCTTCGCTAGGGACGGCTTGCACCTGTCGCCTCTGGGCTTTCGGATACTGGCAAAGGCTCTTTCCACCCCCATAGTGCCTTTTTTAGGCAAGGCTCAAAAGACAAACCCACCTCCATAGACAACACAAGGGAAAATAAACTAAGGGTAATGCTACTCAACGCCAGAAGTCTAAACCTCAAAATGCAAGAACTCGAAGCTCTCCTCAGCATGGAGAATATCGATGTCTGTGCAGTAACAGAGACCTGGTTCAAGGCTCCTGAGAGCACCCCAGCACTACCAGGCTACACCTCATACCATGCTTTTCGGCCCCAAAACACGGACAGAACCACAAAAGGAGGGGGAGTATCCATATTCATCAAGGATACCCACACCTCCTTGTTTGGCCTGTCACTGGGTTATTCACATGCAAAATATAAAGGCTAAAAATTCCTATGGAAATGTAAGACCGAGCTTCTTAAGAGCCTCAGAACCTCACAGATTAATAGCCTAGTAAGTACCTATGAACCCATTCATTCATTGTCTGCTTAATCTGATGCATGGTCACAGGGTACCTATTGCCTTTCCCTGCACTCACTGTGTGCAGTGCAATGAAACTTATTCTGAATGTGCATGATGCTCACACACAGACAGAGACACACACGCACACACACACACACACACACACACACACACACACACACACACACACACACACACACACACACACACACACACACCCTATGGGACATTAAGTGCAGAATTATGCTTCGGGAGACAGAAACACTAACTGCTGCATCCCTGCATCACCCTGCATGAGTAAAATAATAATAATAATAATAATAATAATAATAATAATAATAATAATAATGTAGTTTTATGTGTTATAACATAATTTAATCTTGACATTATGCATACTAGAGTGGCAGATCAGATCCAGAACCGATATGGATGGGAGAGCTACTGCTTAGCAACACAAATGTTACTAGTCATTCAGTAGTATATTTATATATGTGTGTGTGTGTGTGTGTGTGTGTGTGTGTGTGTGTGTGTGTGTGTGTGTGTGTGTGTGTGTGTGTGTGAGGACTTAAAAATCTGTCTGGAGTTAAAGAGACTTCAACTGGAGGCCAAATGTTTGCAAATAGAAGCAGCAGAGAGTCTGAGATTTTTGAAAGCTCAGGACAATGAGAGGCAGAGGCAACATGAAAAGGAGATGCTGACTCTTTGCCAGGGTCATGGAGCTAATGGGGAAGGGAATAACCAAACCCCTGAAGCAACAAAGGTCAGTAAATTTCTTCCACAATTTACAGAGGGTGATAATTTTGATAGTTTCATTTATAATTTGAAAGGGTATGTAAACAGTATTATGTTGACCAAGAACTCTGGGTACAGTTCCTGACTCTCTTACTCCATGGTAAAGCTGTAACTGCTATTTCTAAATTGTCTATACTGATTGGTTATATTATAATGTAGTCAAAAATTGTTTGTTAGAATGTTTTAAGTTAACACCTGAAGCCTATAGGAAAAAGTTTCTTGAGCATAGACACAAGGCAGATGAAAGTGTGTGTGAAACTAAGCACTTTTTTTCATAGGTGGGTGAGTGCATGTCAGGTCACCACTTTTGAAGGGCTGGCAGACCTTTTGGTGATGGAACAAGCCCTTAGCACTTTGCATGAGGACATGTGAATTTGGTTAGCAGATACAGAATGTAACACAGTAGAGGAGTTGGGGAAAAAGAGAGACCTATACCTAGCAAGCAGGGCATCACTGCACAGGAAAGGGCTACCCAGTGCTGCTCGTGGATCTAAGGGAACCCATGGTGGGCAGCTTAGATTGCTCCAACAGAGTCTGCAATAGCAGGGGAAACGACTAGTCCAGGCACACATCCAGGAGCAAGGGTTATACGTTTTAAATGCAACCACTGGCGGCATGTAGCATATAGATGTCTATGGAAGCAAGGTGTGGAGCAGAATGTGGGAGAGACAGTAAGTGGGAATGACAGAATGCCAGTAGTAAGTTGTCTGGAGACAACAAAAGTACCAAACTACCAAAAGAGGTTATACTCTATCTTAGTAAAGGGGGAACAGGCCATTGCTAAGAGAGACAACCTCTGACCTAATCATTGTGAAGCCTGCAATGGTTAAAGAGGAGCACTACTTGCTTGGACAGTCTACTCCAGTCAGAGCTTTAGAAGGCATCCCATTCCAAATACATTTGGGCAGGGTTCACCTTGACTGGGAGGGTGGAAAATGAAGCAAACAAGTAGATGTGTTTGAGGTTATCCTTGCAGATGTCCTGATAGGAAATTATTTTGATAATGCAGTACCATGTGTGCCTGCAGTTACATGCAGTCAGGCTTGGAGACAAGCATGTGGGTCTGGTAGCCTGGGTGAGACCCAGACAGACTGCACACTTGGAGGCAGGACTGGTGAGGTGGTTACTTCAGGGAGGGAGCTACCCTGTAGCAGTGAGACTGAAGGTGAGCCACATCTGCTTGTGGGTACTGATGTTCCCTTGTCAGAGAATATCAGGCTTCCTGTGGAAGGGGAGCTGGGAAGTTTTACAAAGAGTGAGTTGAGACAGACTCAGCTCTCAGACCCTAGATTACAAGGCCAGAGGGAGGTAGCCAGTGAGGTACCTGATTCTCAAGGGAAAGGGGAATCTGTATACTGGGACAAAGGGCTACTGTATAGAGGGTGGACCCCTGAGAGAGAGCTAGAGGGTGAGAGAATACAGCAGTTGGTAGTCCCTAGTGCCTACCATCTGGCACTTCTAACCATAGCCCATGATATTCCATTTGCAGGTCATATGGGCATAAAATGTACAAAGAGATGTATTATTCAGAACTTGTATTGGCCGGGGATTTTCAGAGATATAACAACGTACTGCAGGACCTGTCAATAGTGCCCAAAGGTAGGCAAGGCAGGAGAAAAGGTGACGCTCCTTTGATGCCTTTGCTAATGATTGAGGAGCCATTTCAAAGGGTAGCTATGGATACTGTGGGGCCTCTGAGTACCCCAAGCTCCACAGGGAAAAAGCATATCCTAGTTGTAGTAAATTATACTACCAGATACCCTGAGGCAGTGGCTCTGTCCTCTATTGAGGCAGAAAAGGTGGCAAATGCTTTGTTAGAGATTTTCAGCAGGGTAGGTTTCCCAAAAGAAATACTGTCTGACATAGGTGCCAATTTCATGTCCATCCTGTTGGCTAATCTATGGAAGCACCTAAAGACCACCCCCACCATCCCCATACTAATGGTCTGGTTGAGAGGTTAAACTCTATACTAATGACCGTGCTACAGGCATTTGCAGACTAGTTTAAGAGGGAGTGGGACAACTATTTGCCCCATCTATTGTTTGCTTACAGAAAGGTGCCCCAGGAATCCACAGTTTTTTCACCCTTTGAGTTGCTGTATGGCCATAGGTGAGGGGAACTCTAAATTTGATTTGAGATGAATGGGAGGGTGAGTGTGAATCCCACAAGGTGTCTGTTGTGGCACATGTCCTAAACCTCAGGATAAGGCTCAGGGAATTCATGGGCTTGGCCCAGGAGAACCTAGCAGAAGTCCAACAACAGAAAAGGTCTGATATGACAGGAATACTCGAGCCAGAGAGTATGCTGTGGGGCAGCAGGTAATGGTTCTCATTCTTGTCAGACACAACAAGCTGCAAGCAGCTTAGGAGGGACCCTTCAAAGTGGTAAGGAAGGTCAGTGATGTTAACTACATAGTAGAACTGCTAGGCAGTCAGAAGGGTCATAGATTGTACCATATTAACATGATGAAACCTTACCATGATAGGGAAGCCCTTGTGCTGAGTATTTGCAGTGGATGGCAGGAGGAGTCTGAGGGGGATCTGCTGACTGATCTCCTTAGTGAAGGTCAGACTGACACCTCAGTGGAAGGGGTAGCAATGTCCCAACAACTATTCCCTACCCAGATTCAAGAAATCCAAGTGGTATTACAGAAGTTGGGGGCATGTTCACTGGGAAACCAGGGTGCACTCACCTGGTGCAGTACCACGTGGTTACAGGATCTCAAAGGGTTGTTAAGCAGGCCCCTTATAGGGTCCTTGAGAGAATGAAACAGACTCTGAAGGAGGAGGTACAGGAAATGTTGGAACTAGGAGCAATCCAGGAGTCCAGCCATCCCAGTGGTGTTGGTACCAAAGAAGGATGGCAGCACTAGGTTCTGTGTGGACTAGAGGAAAATAATAGTCACACAGAGTCAGATGCTTACCCCATGCCTAGCTAGAACAGATGAAGCTTTAGAGCAGCTGGCTGGGGCTAAGTATCTTACTACTATTGAACTTACAAAGGGTTACTGACAGATCTCCTTGAGTCCCAGTGCTAGGGAGAGGTCAGTCTTTGTGACTTCTTTCAGTTTGTATGAGTTTGCAAAGATGTCCTTTGGGATGAAAAATTCCCCAGTGACTTTCCAGAGGCTGGTAGATCATATCCTAGCAGGAGCAGGAGACTTTGCCCTTGCTTACCTGGATGATATTGCCATCTACAGTTATTCCTGGCAAGAGCACCTACAGCATGTCAGGGAGGTGCTGGGCAGACTACAGTGAGCGGGGTTGACCATTAAGCCCAACAAATGTCAGGTGGGTATGGCAGAGGTCTCCTACCTGGGACATAGAGCGGGGAGTGGTAAGATCAGGCTAGAATTTGCCAAAGTGGAAGCATGTAGGCATAACCTGCACCTGTTACCAAAAAGTAGGTGATGGCATTCTTAGGGACAGTAGGGTATTACAGAAAGTTTGTCCCCCAATTATAGTACCATAGCTTCTCCCCTCACAGACCTGACAAGGTAAAACAAGCCAGATAAGTTAGTGTGGACTCCAGCATGTGAGCAGGCATTCCAGAAGCTTAAAGGAGCTTTGGGAGGACCCCCTGTGTTAGCCAGTCCAGATTACAGCAAATACTTTGTTGTGCAGGTGGATGCTTCAAACCATAGGGTGGAGGCTGTTCTCAGCCAGGTTTCCTCAGAGGGAGAAGAGCACTCAGTGGTATATCTCAGTCTTTAGGCTCCAACCCAGGGAAGAATGTTAAATAGCTGTAGCAAAGGAATGTCTAGCCATAGTGTGGGCACTGCAGAAAATTCAGCCTTATCTGTATGGAAGGAAATTCACTGTAATTACAGACAACAATCCCTTAACATGGCTAAATCGAGCCAGCCAGCAAAATGCCAAGTTACTAAGATGGAGCCTAGGGTTGCAGGTATATGATATGACAGTGTAGCACTGCAGTGGGGTTAGCAATGCCAATGCAAGACAGGGTATGTGATAGCGTATTCCCAGATAGACTCACCCTCTCAAGCAGTGTTTCTCAATTGTCACTTGAAAAACTAGATTGAGTTTTCGGGGGGAAGAAGTGTGACAAAGGAAATACTGGATAGCTGGAATTTTGTAAATAATTATATGTCATTTGTGAATATTGATATGATTTATACAGAAGTGTGACAGAAGGAGATACTGCCAGCACAGCTATCTGGAATTTTGCAAATAATCATATGTCATTTGTGAATATCAACATGATTCATATGCTTGTCTTACAAATGTATTAGAACTGTACGTTATGTGTATATTAAATTGCTGGTACAGAAGTGTGTGTTGAACAGTGTTTGTACAGTACTGAAGCCTAGATGTGTGACCACAGTGTACCCTGCTGGATTAGAACAGAAATGTATATACACTATTGTAGCTATGTAAATGTATATATTTTTAACAGTGGAAACTAGAACATAGAGGGTTAACTTGTAAAACTTTATGAAAAAAGTTGAAATTAAATTATTTTATGATTGTGCTATAAAAGTTAGTTTCAATGCAGCAAGGAGACAGGATGTCTAGAACTAGGGTGCCTTCTGCATTGTTTTGCAGGTGTTTTATTGTTTTCTGTCTTCTAGCAGTTGCAAAGATCTGAGAGATATATATTTTTCACAGGGAGATGCAAAAATGCTGGCAGCGTCTAACAATGGGGGTTGTCACCTGGGATAGTCAGATGACAAAAGTGATGTCCTCCTGCAAGTATCTCAGCAGCAATATTTGAGATATCAATTTAAGAACTCTCTGAGAGAGAGAGACTGGGCATTTTGTATTTTGTCTTTGACTTAACAAGAACATCCACTCATCACTTCTGCCTGCTTATTGTACTGCAGGTCAGTTTTTAAGGCATAGTAACTCTTTTTGCTTCAGATATGAACATAGTAAAATATACCTTAGATGTTTTCTTTATTTATTTGAGACTGTCCTGCAATGTTGTTTTAAATATTTCATGTGATTTTGAATTGTGATGCAACTGATTGCTTACTGAGTATTATCTTGTTCTTTTATTATTTATTATTAAATATATTTAAACCTTTCAATTGTGGCTGGTCTGTTTAGAGATATTTAAGCCCTTAGGGTACTTGCATATCTATTTTTTGAGACTGTGGGCAACTACTAATAGCCTTGTCTCTTGGTCAAATTAGCATTTAGATCAATGGTAACATTACACAGTTAGATTGGACATCCTTTGCTAAGCGCCTTAAAGTAGCAGATAAGGAGCTGGCTAGTGGCAGTGAAAACCACCTTATAGTCCGGGCAGAAGGGGGCATAGCTAGTAAACTTGTGCCAGCCTTTCCCATATGTGTGTGTGTGTGTGTGTGTGTGTGTGTGTGTGTGTGTGTGTGTGTGTGTGTATAAATCAAATCTCAAAGTGTGTATGTGTATAAATCAAATCTCAAAGTGTTTTGTGTGTGTGTGTGTGTGTGTGTGTGTGTGTGTGTGTGTGTGTGTGTGTGTGAGCTACTTGGGCAGGGAAACGAAGCACTGGTTGGACAGAGAGGGTGCTGGGGGTCTTAGCTTGGCCACTCAGCTGAGATATCAATTCTATAGCTGTCCCAGTGGGGAGTCTTATTGGGGATCTGGAGAAAGAGGGAGAAACTAGCCCCAGACTGACTGTGATCTCTGTGTGCTCTTATGGGAAATTGCACTTTACTGTGTGTGTACTTGTCATCCTTCCAGTGTGTACGTTCCCCACTGTTGCCAGTGGTAAGGATTGAGGTTTCCTGATTACTGGGCCAGTGCAGCAGGGCTGTCACACTTCTATACAGTTCTTGTAGCTCTAAAATTTTGCAGGAAGCAAATGGATTTGTACTGTAGAAGTGAAAAAGTTGTAAAGAAGCTTAGTGCTTTTACATTTCAGTACAAAAAGGTTTGCAAGTCGTTGAAGACATATGATGAAGTAAGTTATAAAATTACGTAGGAGAGGAGATATTAGTATTATACAGCAGGATAGTGGTAATAGCATTTGAGTGAGACAGCAAGGAATAGGATTAGTTCTACCTAGGCTGCCTGTTCCAGACTGGTGCATTTGGATGTTTATAACTTAGGTATACAGGCAATGCATGTAAGTGGTAGAGTAATGGATGGGGCAGTTAGAAAAAGGGAAAGAGAAAAATGAGAAGTGGTGTTTAAGACAGGGATAAAGAGGTATGTATTGATTTAAGTGCAGGAGTGTTGTTGGTTTTAGTTTAAGTAGGAGTTTTTAATGGTGGAGGTTGCTGCTGGGCTGAAGTCAAATAGCTCAGGATATTTAGTAGAGGATGCAGGTACTGAGAAGGTAACTGAGATATTAATGTTTGTGAGGGGCAATATTGTCTGTATGAAATAGTTGTTAAACTGTATGGGAATTGAGTCAGTAGTTTTGCTAGATGTAGGAGTGCGAGTTGTAGTTTGGCTTGGATGTAAACGTTTCTTTATGGAAATCCAGAAGCGTTTTGGGTTGTTTTGATGTTTATTTTGGAGGATGTTATAAAAGGTTTGCTTGTCATATTTTATTTGTTATTTTGTCTTACTCCTTACTTGCCTGAAAAAAAGAAGTCTCTGGAGCAGGCTCCCCATCCATGTGAAGCAGAGTTCCTCCCTAACCCAATTCAAGTTCAACTTGGACAACTGGATTTGAAACCGGGTATTCATCCCTGGTTTGGCACCTTTGTCTCTAATGGACACAAGTAACCTGTAAATAGTTCATCTCTCAGGCCCATGCTTACACTTATCAAGGGCATCAGAACATGTCAGAGATTTGGGATGCATGGCTAGGCTTAAAAAGCCCCTTGTGGTCATTAGTCTAGTAAACACCTATGAATCTATGAACTTAAGAAGTGTTTTTAGTGTTCTATTTTTGAACCTCTCTTTTCAGACTTTGTCACGCTGCAACATTAGTTTCTTAGTTGCATTTCTTAGTTGTGGTGCAGGACTGACCCTTTTGGCATGTGCTGGGGCAAGGTTATTGAAAAGTTTTAGGAATACCTCATTGAAGTATGAGAAAGCAGAGTCTAAGGGCTCAGATTTTAACATTTTCCAGTTACATTCTGTTAAAGATTTGATAAAAGTGTTTTTCCAAAGTTTTTTGAGTTATGAACTTGGTTGAAAATTATGTTTACCTTGGATATTGTAACTAATGAAAGTGTAAGTAGGTAGATGGTCACTTAGGCTGTCTGGCAAGCTACCAGGTGCCCTAATGTTGGGTCTATCAGCAAGAATCCAGTCTAAGGTTGACTGCCTCCAGTGCTTTTGGGGACTCTAGTAACTGATGAAATTAACTGTGAAAAGCTATATGGGTTTATAGAGTGAGATGGGGTGTTGCTATTGATAAGCTGTCAGTCTATATTTAGGTCACCTATTATTACCATTTCATGTTGTAGATAGTGGAATATCCAGTATATTTTCTACAGTAGTCACGTTTTTACCTGGTTAGACATATACGGCTGCTAAACAAATCACTTTCCTAGTATTGATTTTTTGGTGTGATATAAGCAGTTCTGTATTATTAAATTGTTATATCTCCTCTGTATTATTAAATTGTTATATCTCCTCTGTGTATATGGCTTTATTTAGGGAATTCTTGTAGATGATGGCAGTTCCACCTACCCATTTATTTGCCCTGTCAAGCCTATTATATTGAAACCAGGTGGGGTAATTTCATTGTCATTTATGTGCTTTTTCAGCCATGTTTCTCTAGTTGGGATTATGTCTGGGGAATATGTGGCAATACAAGCATGTATGTCTTGGATTTAGTTGCATATGCTTCTAAGACTGATATTTAGGAGTAAAAGGCTGGAATTGTGAGATAGGAGAGGGAAAGAGAATGATGAATTTAATACTATGTTGTTAGTGTGGGATTTTTGCTATTGTGTCAGTTTAACAGAAAACCATATATTTTACAAGAGAGAAATTAAAATATGAGGCAACATCAGTGACGGTCTGATAAATCAAGGACAGCTGATAGATTTGAATGCATTTTAATACTGTTATACTCAAACAATGGCCACAGTAAATACATTTCAACTTGCTTCAAACAAATAACATACATTAGTCTGACAGACACAGATTGAGAACTGTATAGACTGAATGAGCAACAACAGATTGCTTTCATTTACAGATAGTCTTCCCAGTAAATGTTATAGACACTTTGTGAACTATGTACATCTCGCATGTCTGATTGTGATAAAATAGTGATTACATTAATGCTTATCTACCGCAGTCATCAAATCTTGTATTCCATCTTGATTTACCCAGATTCGCAATAGTTCATCAAATCTACAGAAGTCCATATAGCCATTGCCTATTCATAATATCTGGTGTGACTGTGCCAGGATAAAAATTAATGCCTATGTTAATATATTTTTCTCACACTCACACTGTAGTCATAGTTTATATTCCAGTTTTTTCTTCTTCTTCTTCTTTCGGCTTTTCCCAGTTAGGGGTCACCACAGCAGATCACCTGTCCGCTCATAATTGGCAGTAGAGTTTTACAGTGTTGAGTTGCCAGCCTGGTGCCCAACCTTCCACAGAAGGCACACATATGCACGTACTCACACCTAGGGCCAATTTAGAGTGTCCAATACACCTACAGCATGTCTTTGGGATGTGGGAGGAAACCGGAGCACCCGGAGGAAACCCATGCAACCACAAGGAGGACATGCAGACTCCGCACAGAAGGCATCTCAGCTGAGGATCAAACTAGAGAACCTCTTGCTGTGAGGTGGCAATGCTAACCGCTGCACCACCGCGGCTGCCCAGTTTATATTCCCGCTTACTTCATCCAAATGCACATTAGTCCTGCAAAACCAAAATTACAACAGGCTTGAAGTGATGTATGTTAATGCACTTACCCTTTTCTCAAATGTGTGTGTATAGGTTCATAGGTTCATAGGTTCATAGGTGTGTACTAGGCCAATGGCCCTGGAGCCTTTACAAGCCTAGCCCATAGAAGTGCTCTGGCATCATGCTGCCATTAGTTCCTGGTGCCTCTATCAAGTAGATATTTTTTAGAATTTTTGGAGGGTGAGAATTTTGAATTTTGGTATCACCAGGAAAGTGTTTAGGATGGATAGATTGAGGATGGGGTGCCAGGTGCCCTCTTTTCTGGGTACCAGGAAGAGTCTGGAGTAGAAATCTTGGCCTACCTGTTCTGCAGGAACATGCTCTATTGCCATCAACAAGAGCAGGGAAAGGACTTGCTTTTTGGCATCTGCCCACTGGTTTAGGGGAAGATCTGGGAACCCTTTTGGGGTTGGTAGAGTGTGGAAATAAAATTTGCATCCCTGGGACACTATGTTGAGGACCCAGCAGTCATTGGTAATGGTGGCCCAGGTGCTTGCATGGAAGGAGAGTCTTCCTCCTAGGGGTTAGAGCAGGTGGGCAGAGAGAAGGGGTGGAAGCATGAAGTCATTGTGAGTTCTTACCATGAGGGGGTGGCTTAGCACTCCCTGGTTTTGAAGAGGAGGAACTCCATTGCTTAGATCTCTACATTCACTGGGGCTGTTGTCTGGGGGGCCTGCTTCCCTGGGGTCTGGGCTGAGCTGACCTGGAGGGGGAAGGAAAGGACCAGTGCTTGGAAGGGCAATGCCAACTGAACCTCATTGGCTGGACCTGCAAGAAGTCTTTAACAGTCTGCATAGATTTAGCTTTTCCTTCCATCTTGTTTAAGACCTCCTCTGCCTTGGTACCAAATAAGTTGTCTTTGTGCAGTAGTGCATCCAATAATTTGGATTTAACATGGTCTGGCAAGGGCAGTTCCTTTAGCCAAGCATGCCTTCTAAGGACAGAACCAGTGACTGCTGCCCTGCAAGATGCTTTTAGGGTGTCAAAACCACATTGTAAGGTGTGCTTAGTTACTTGACTTGCAGAATGCATTAACTCTTGTAACTCTTTATTTTCTGCACAAGCAGGAAAGGAAGATATATTTTGTTTGAGGAGATCCATGGAATGTTGCTGATATTTCATCTTATGGAACTGACAATTTAGTGCTCTAATAGCAAGAGTAGCAGAGGTGTATACTTTTTTACCACATCTGTCTAATGCTTGGGAATCCCTATCTGATGGGGGTGGGATTCTTAGCAGAAGTTGCTTTAATTCCTTTAGGTCCTTGAGAGATAACCTCAGGGTCAGCAGTAGGATTTTTGAATAGAAATTTATGAGAGTCAGGGACTCTATAGTACCTGTCTGGTTTCCTGGGAGCAGGAGGGAGGGTGTCAGGAGTCAAACTGGATTCCATAAAATCATCATCCAAAACATCCAGAACAGCAGGAATGGCCAGAGGTCTGTGTTGTGGAAGATCTAGGAATTCCCTGAGTCTCTTTTTTGACTGAGGGTGGTCCTCACATTCCCATTGGAAATGTTTCCTTAAGGTATGTATGGTTTCCCCAAAGGAAAAGTCCTCAAGTGGAGAGGCTGAAGGGATGGATTCTTCTGCATCAGAATCCTCATAAGCTGAGAGGGGTTGCATATCTTCATAATCAGATACATCAGAGTCATTGGACTCCTGTTCAGATAAAGCTACTGGGGACAAATCTCTTTTTCTTTTGGTAGGGGTAGTCTGGCTTCCCCTGATAAGCATTATAAGGTCTTCCGCCATTTTAAGCATCTGAGACTGAGGCAAGGAACCAGGTGCCTGAGATTGGGTCATCGGTTTCTTGGGGGTGGTTCATATCCCGGGCCTTAGAAACTCAGTAATTTTCAAAAGAATGGTAGATGCGAAATAAGTTGTTGGTCTGTGTCGAGAATCGGTACTGTGAAGTACTTTCTCAGAAGCCGGTGCCTACTCAGCAGCTCCGGGCCCATCCAAGCTAGAGATATCCGCAGGATTCTTAGTCGATGAAGAGTCTTGCAGCATACCAGACTCCAAAAGGATGTCGATAGTGGGCTGCGAATCCACAGAAGCGGGCATCAGGGCCTCACTGAGGACTGGAGAACTGACAACTAGCTTAACGAAAGCGTCATCAGCAGTTTTGGACCTGCGCGGTCCGTCTCTGTCTTTATCTTTATGTTTTTTTCAGAAGATCTGCTGTTGGATGGCTTACCGAAGCCAAATTGAAATTCGAGGAGTGAGAGCGAAAATATCTAGCCCGACGACGTATAGTCCTGTTGTTGAACAGTGTACAAAAGTGATAGCGGGGGATGTCGTGGCCTGGGCCTAAGCAAGTGACACAGTAGGAATGAAAATCTCGTGTGGTATTTGCTTTCCACAGGTGAGACAATTGTTAACTTTTTCTGACATCGGTTAGAGCAACAAAAAAGGATCCCCAGCGGGGTACTTAGCTTCAGAAGACTTCAACTTTAATTTCGGAAACGAAAAACTCAGGTAGCGGCCGACCGGCACTTGTGCGAACTGTTTCTGCTTCAGGCTCCTCGGCAAGAAAGACTGATGTAATGGTATCAGCTGCCTTAATTTATAACACTGATGACCTGATGCCAGTCCTGGAGCAACAGCAAGTGACGCAGAAATACTAAGCCTCTGGTATTCGGGCCGACTGAGGGCTACCCTGGCAGGGATAAACCAAATGTGATGACTGCAACAGTGAAACACGAGGAACATCAGCTGTACACCTGCACTTTTTAATACCACTGCAGTATGGCAGAAGGAGATAGTCTGAACAGTCACAGGTGTCTGGAGTATTTTGTGAAAAAAGAGACATTGAGGTTATTGCAGTTGGCGCTGAGATGTTAGCTCTTGTTGGAGTTCAGTACTGACACTGGAGGTCCTAGACAGGAACTGTTGGTAAAAGGGTTTATGATACAGACATTGGATTGGTTTACTAGAAAGTTAAGTTGCTGATAAACCATAAAAAAGGCAAATGGTATGCTTTTTGTTTCCCACATACTAAATACCTCAATTGCCAGCCGTCACCATCACAGATAAGCTAAACAATATTATTCCTCACGTTTCTGAGTATAAATATATAGGTCTCACTATGGATCCATTGCTATTTTCACCACCCATGCTGACATCATTGTCAATAAGGTCCTTACTCAGGACATCTCACGTCTCACTTCTGCTACCTACGCTGCACTGGCTATGAATGTCCTCCATACTATGCTTGAAAATGGTTTACCTTTTCTAGTCTTTCATTCAGCTTCAAATACTGTCTTCAGACCACTGAAAATAAAACTTGCTCATTTGGCAGGCTCACAGTCTGAACACTGCAGTCTACTAAAGAGCCTCAACTGTATTCTTGTAACAGAAAGATCACCCTAGCTCCTAATTACCCTCCTATTTAAAATCATAAATGAGGATCATTTCCCCCTCCCCTTCTTAAATATAAAACTCCTATTCAGAGACTAAATTGATTCCCTGAGAGGAAGTAAAACAGACATTATCACAGTAATCTGGGCCACTTTTAAAACATCCAGTGGAGAGCATGCCTTTTCCAGGCATGGCCCAAAATTATGGAATAAAGTCCCCACTGAAGCTAAAGCCCAAGACACTCTGAAAGGGTTCAAGGCAACTCTGTTCAATCATCTCCACAATGAAGTAACTCGTAATTGCTTTAAGGACAATGATTTAACAGTATTGTAACATGAGTCAACAAGTATTGTAAAATGACTCAACAAGTTAATTTGTTTGCTGTTAACTGTTTAAGCTTATCAGTTTTATGGTTGTAATGCAACGTTTGAACTCTATATCTTGTGCATCATTTTGCAACTGTTATCCTTGGGAATATCATTAACTTACTGCATGCCATCCAACACTGTTAAATCTATAGTTATAATATATAATAATGGCTCTGTACTTAATATAGTAAATGTACTTGTTTTTAGATGTATGTTCAAATTTACTGTTGAATCATATGTCTGTTTTCCTTTAATGCATCTAATTAATTTTAATGTGTGTTTTGTATTTTTGCCTTTGTGCTAGAGATATGGCTGAAAAGGGTCTTCAAAACAGGCCACTTACTTGGTTAACAAATATATAAGCAAACAAAGAAACAAACAAATAAATAAATAGAAGTACTGATAAGCCTTCATTTTTACACCAGTGAAAGTCCCAGTGAAAAGAAGCTTTGAATTGTCCATTACATGCAATTATGCTAAAAATGTTTTACTGTTTGAGTACCACTAATTTATAAGGTGCATTTAAGAATGTCAGTTCTGAAATTTGTTTTTTGCACTTTAATATTTAACTTGACCAGTCTCTCAGCTTTCAAGACCATATTCTGAAAGTCAGATCCAGATTCAATGACCTCCTCTTCTAGACCGAAAAGATATTTAATTTTCTTTTACAAACTCTTAGAGCAGCTGCAGGTAAAAGAGTCCTGCTTGCACAACTAGAATAAGGCCTAACCCTTTTCACCACAGCTTTACAAAAAACACATACACCTTACTCTTTCTAATAAAATCTGCTGTTTCATCACCAACTTCCTTTGGCATGAACATCACTGCAACACCTTGGAAAAGGGAGATTGGACACCTATTCAAGGCAGAGTCAACCTGCTTCTTGTCTCCCTTCTCTTCAAACTACTATGTCAAGACCACCCCGACTATAAGACTAATTACATCCAACCCACACTACAGCCTAACAGTCCAATCCACTAATTGGCCTGTTCTGATTAATTCCATCCACTAAACTTCATTCTACAGACCAAAACTTCTCTGTTCTTGACCCTACACTGTGGCAAGTTTTGCCATGTGATCTTATTAAAATAACAGACTGCAGACAGTTCAAACCTCACGTCAAACAATGCCTAAATGAACAAGAGCACATGTCAGAACATAAGCCATGTCATCTAACTCCCATGGATGCACTATTACAGACTTCCCAGAAAACATTGTTTGCTTAATTCCCTAACCTCTCCTATTTCAAATACTGTCTTCAGACCACTGAAAATAAAACTTGCTCATTTGGCAGGCTCACAGTCTGAACACTGCAGTCTACTAAACAGCCTCAACTGTATTCTTGTAACAGAAAGATCAACCTATCTCCTAATTACCCTCCTATTTAAAATCATAAATGAGGGTCATTTCCCCCTCCCCTTCTTAAATATAAAACTCCTATTCAGACACTAAATTGATTCACTGAGAGGAAGTAAAACAGACATTATCACAGTAATCTGGGCCACTTTTAAAACATCCAATGGAGAGCATGCCTTTTCCAGACGTGGCCCAAAATTATGGAATAAAGTCCCCACTGAAGCTAAATCCCAAGACACTCTGAAAGGGTTCAAGGCAACTCTGTTCAATCATCTCCACAATGAAGTATCTTGTAATTGTTTTAAGGACAATGATTAACAGTATTGTAACATGAGTCAACAAGTATTGTAAAATGACTCAACAAGTTCATCTGTTTGCTGTTAACTGTTTAAGCTTATCAGTTTTATGGTTGTAATGCAACGTTTGAACTCTATATCTTGTGCATCATTTTGCAACTGTTATCCTTGGGAATATTATTAACTTACTGCATGCCATCCAACACTGTTAAATCTATAGTTATAATATATAATAATGGCTCTGTACTTAATATAGTAAATGTACTTGTTTTTAGATGTATGTTCAAATTTACTGTTGTATCATATGTCTGTTTTCCTTTAATGCATCTAATTAATTTTAATGTGTGTTTTGTATTTTTGCCTTTGTGCTAGAGATATGGCTGAAAAGGGTCTTCAAAACAGGCCACTTACTTGGTTAACAAATATATAAGCAAACAAAGAAACAAACAAATAAATAAATAGAAGTACTGATAAGCCTTCATTTTTACACCAGTGAAAGTCCCAGTGAAAAGAAGCTTTGAATTGTCCATTACATGCAATTATGCTAAAAATGTTTTACTGTTTGAGTACCACTAATTTATAAGGTGCATTTAAGAATGTCAGTTCTGAAATTTGTTTTTTGCACTTTAATATTTAACTTGACCAGTCTCTCAGCTTTCAAGACCATATTCTGAAAGCCAGATCCAGATTCAATGACCTTCTCTTCTAGGCCGAAAATATATTTCATTTTCTTTCACAAACTCTTAGAGCAGCCGCAGGTAAAAGAGTCCTGCTTGCACAACTAGAATAAGGCCTAACCCTTTTCACCACAGCTTTACAAAAAACACATACACCTTACTCTTTCTAATAAAATCTGCTGTTTCATCACCAACTTCCTTTGGCATGAACATCACTGCAACACCTTGGAAAAGGGAGATTGGACACCTATTTACGGCAGAGTCAACCTGCTTCTTGTCTCCCTTCTCTTCAAACTACTATGTCAAGACCACCCCGACTATAAGACTAATTACATCCAACCCACACTACAGCCTAACAGTCCAATCCACTAATTGGCCTGTTCTGATTAATTCCATCCACTAAACTTCATTCTACAGACCAAAACTTCTCTGTTCTTGACCCTACACTGTGGCAAGCTTTGCCATGTGATCTTATTAAAATAACAGACTGCAGACAGTTCAAACCTCATGTCAGACAATGCCTAAATGAACAAGAGCACATGTCAGAACATAAGCCATGTCATCTAACTCCCATGGATGCACTATTACAGACTTCCCAGAAAACATTGTTTGCTTAATTCTCTAATCTCTCCAACATATAAATTCATACTAACTGCTTCTCCATCTGAACTAATCATTTCTTACTATATATCTAATATCCATTTCTCCTGTTATTAGCTCTTCTATTGCAGCTCATAGTAGTCTGAAATTTCCACTCTCTTCACTGGTAAAATTTTCCACCATACTTATATATACTAAGTCCTTTCCTTTGGCTGGATTACTTTAACCTCACCAATAACACCAGTGTTATGCATTGCATACTAATGATTCTACTTCTTTTAAACCTGAAGGCAAGATCCTGAAGCAATGCTGTTTTAGTAGAGTAGAAAGGGTATTGTGCTATGAAATTGTACTCAAAGAATCATCTACCAAGTTGGTTTATAAAACTGTAAATAAGATAAAAGAAACAATGTATTTTCTCTGTGCATCACTGTGGTTGGTAATAGCACATTGCCAAGTATTGTAAAGAAATAAGTTACGCACTCCCATATAGGCCATTTAAAATTTGGAGGAGATTAAGAGGGATGGAATGTGATGAAGTTATGATCAGGTTGGTCAAGACCTCATTCAGTTGTATGGCTGCAAAATTTATGAAATGTTTGATAAAATAGCCAGGCGAGAACTATAGTGACTGTTAAACTGTGGTGGCATGATTAGCTTAGTAAAAACGTAATACATTTGTAAGAAGAAAGCCCACTTATTCAAGTCCATTGTGGTTGTTTGTATCTATGGGGAGAAATGGCACTACTCAGTTACCAATGGTGAGGCACAAACCCATTTGTAAAAGTTCTACACCTGATAGCCATAGTGCCCTGTCTTAAATATGGTGTAATAACAGGGAACAATTTAACATTTTTTAAAGACCTGTTGAAACAGTGCGAGGGAGATTGTACTAATGGGTCCAACACAGTCTCTGTTGTAGGAACTGAACCGGAAAAGTTTATCAATTTACAGATTACAGATGCCTTCGCCAACCTAGAGATTTGTAATAACAAGGGTTTAGTGAGACATTGAGTCAAAGTAGAAAGACTAAAGTGTGGATAAATTTGTCTGGTGAGGCAGAGGACCCTTATACCTGTACTCATGTGCTAAAGAATCCCCCAGTATGGACAGAGGGATGAGTTCCCATGGAGAAGGCAAAGCCAAAAGAACCTAAACTTGTTATGAAATTAATAGAAAGGATCAGAGAAAATAAGGAACCCCAAAGAGTGACTGGGGCTTCATATCAAGGAGATAGTAAAGAGAATCTTGTATAGCACTTGAGACAGCTTCCCTTCCTTGGAGAGGAATTAGATACTGAGGTTCTTATATGTGCCTTACTAGGGGGGGAGGCAAAGCCTTCTACCTCTTAAAATCCAGAAAGATGAAGTGGACCCCAGTCTGCATGGGCTCCTAGTAAATCACTGAAATGTCAAGAAGGTCAGGTAAGAGGGTGAGACACTGAAACATTCCAGGGAGACCATATCCAGGGTAGTGGAGGAGGATTTCCTTGTTGGACCACTACCAGCTTACTTATTCTTCAGGATGAAAAATGACCTGGTATATGAGGAAGCAACAGCAAGGGGGGAGATTACATGACAGTTACTGCTACCCAATTCATTTAGACAGACATGTAAATGGCCCACAGTCATGATTTGGGAGGCCATATGGACATGGGTAAGATTAAAGTGAATGTTTGAACCAGGCTCTAAGGACATTGAGAATTACTCTGACAGATATCTTGAATGCCAAGGGATAGTTCTGAGCCCAGAATTCAGGAATTGCATAATTCTCGTGCCTATCCTTGGAGTTCCATTTGAAAGAATTCTAGGACTATTGGTTAGGTCCAGCAATGGACATCAGTATATATATATATATATATATATATATATATATCAGCAGTCCTGAACTGCAATGTTTGGTTTCTTGAGAGTATTCCCCTCAGAAAGGCCAATTCCAAAGCAACTGTAATTTCAAAAGAACTGGTGGTGTTATTCTCTTTTGTAGAGATAAGGAAGGACATTCTAATGGGCCAGGGTGCTCATTTTATATCCAAAATCATGTGCCATCCTTTGCAAAACTTTCAAGCAAAATAGGTAGGAACTTCAGTCTATCCTCCACAAATAGATAGTTTGATAGAATAACTTTAATATGTCCATAAATTATGTGTTAGGAAAGGTTATTAAGAAATATG